>NC_135232.1:1019219886-1019522916 GCF_051348905.1 Ranitomeya variabilis | reverse complement strand
TGCTTTCCGATTTGACCTAAAAAGCTTTCACTTTGACATCATTTCCCTTCATTGATACATTGTAACAAATTATTGGAGCAGGAGAGGCTAGACCTGACACAACTGCAGCTAAATCCAAGCAAAGAGGCTTTTATTGTCTCCACATAACCAGAATGTTTCCATTCACTGACAGCAATTCAAGAGGAAATGAAACAGAGTAATCTATAGAAAGCTGCAGAACATAGAAAAGGGAACTTATTTAGTTATTTTAAGACCAAAATTGATGAATGACCCAACGAATGCACTCATTTTGCTCACCCACCATAAATCCAGCCGAGACCACCGGTGACCTCTCTGATACTGTCAGAAGTTCATGCCTTTATTTGCTTTCCACCGAAGTATCCAAGTGAGTAGGAATATTGTAAATGACCAGGCCCCTCTGTACAGGCTCCTCCACCGCTCCAGTGATAATTAAGACCAGGTCAACATGATAAATAGGTGTTAATTAGGGAAGGTGTACATCTGTGAGCTGTTGGCATCCCTCTTGGACTGACCTTCAGAAGCAGCAAGAAAAATCAGATTCTCGGCAGGAATTCTCAGTTAGGGCACTGAACTATGTCTATGCTTCCCTGTAAGACCACCTTGGTCATTTCATGCTCTCTGGCTGTATGGACTTTAACCGCTGAGTTAACCTTATTTTAATCAATGCTTAGTACTTCTTAATGCTTGATGCCATTATCTTATTACAGTGGACAGGTCATCTACCCACAGTAAAAGTAGGCCTATCATGGCCTCATCTTCATGAGAATGTAGCCCAGCCTTGACCTGGGGTCCTGAGAGATCATCAGATGATGGTAATAGTAATGCTCTACTGCATATATAAGTGAGCTTCGGAGCCGGAGGGTTATACCTGCGGTCATGTGACGCAGGAGAGGAGCGGAGAAGCGCTGGGAACGGCCGAAGACGGTGACCAGTGAGAAGCAATCCACAAAAAGAAATAATAAGTCCCCACACGAAGGCAATCACCTTCCTTAAGATCACCATACACATTAGATTAAGATAGCCCAAACATGCCAATTTCAATGGGAAAGGACAACCATCTAATTGTAATGGCTTCCGATACAATCAGGATAAAGAAGGAAAGGGCTGCTGGAATTCAACATGCCTAATCCTATTGTTCTTAGTGGAAGTGTGCCACCCCACTGGTGTCTCATGGTGACTTTTCTCCATACAAAATACACGTGCATTCAGCCGAGTAGAGAACACATCTGTGTGAGAAGGTCAGGAGGAACAGCTGCTGGCCAAATCGGCATATTTTTCAAAAACTTTTGAAGGTGTCTGTGCAGCCTGACAACAAAACCAATATGCCTTCAGATTCTTAGTGTGGTAATTTTTTTTTTTACATAACATAAACTCTAATATAATTAACATTAGTATGGAATCCACTCGCCATCCACCTTCATAGAAATTCCCGTATGGAGGAGGTTAATCCTTGACGACCTTTGTTTGTGTACATTTAGTATAATTGCTTACATCAAGAGAAGTGATTCTAGTACCGTAATTGGAAAGGTTTCAGGTTGGGAAAGAGCCTGCCCCAATGACCCCCGAGACATACTCAAAGAGCTACCAGTACTGTTTATCAATGTTGCAGAATATAGGCTTTCTTATCCCTGCGCTCTGCTCACACTATGGGTAGGCCCTATGATTTTGTTGCTCTCCCTGTATACTCTGACAATAGATGTCTATTAGTGAAATTCAGTACATGTAATTGCATAATATACCATTGCTGGATCATCAAACGTTTTCTCGTAATAAGAAATTGATTATCTCTCACGGATGGAGAAAACTCATTTTAAAGCCCTCAGACACATTAGACTAATGTCGGCCGACAGTCTAATATGTATGGGGATACTGACCAAATGGTCAAGAGAGATGTCGATCACACATGACCAATTTTAGGCTGCCGATCGCATTGATGGCCTGGAAATAAGCTGCCAACTGATGTGTCAACCAGCGGCCTTCTCATAGAGAACAAAGGGGCGTTCTGCAGAGCGGGTGCTCCGGTGTATGGGAGAGTCAGCTAGGATGGCTGTAGGCCAACTGATCAGCCAAAGCTTCACTCCTCTGATCGCCACCTAATGTGTATGGCCAGCTCTGAGCATAGACAGCTGGTGGCTTTACAATCTTGCGCTGAGAGGACGGGTACATATACTGTATACAGAAGAAGGATTACCATAGCGCCTATTGTCCTTTGACATTAAAAGCAATTAACGCATCCAACTTTCTATAATGGTTCAAAAGCGAAATGGATGAGAAAGCATCTTGGAAGTATTTATAACTTCATGTAATGCCGGTATTAACGCCACGACACCGCACATTAACTACAGACCTATACGGACCCTGTAAGACTGACTAAATTAATAAAGCTTTCTACGCTCATTTAGCCATATCTTCCTAAGTGCTTTGAGGCCTACTTTGCAGTATACATGCTGACTGGGACAAACAATTAAAAATGAGCAAACAGGCCTTCATTAAAATAAAAAGACAGAAAGAACGACTTCATTACTGGTGGTTGCTATAAAACTAATTAACTAAACAATTTGGGGATTGAAGACCAGAATTGTACTGTGTAAGTCCTCCATGGAGTGGAGTTTTCAATAAAAAAAAAGAAAGAAGTGTTAAGCTAACAACTTTTCAGTACAGAAAGTGTTGAATTAGCATGCAATTTTAACACTTTGTGAGTGATCAATGTGTTACTTTATCACCTTAGTCAGGCACTGCTAAGGTTATTCCAAGCTCAGATGTACAGGTCAAATGTATCTTATTTGCATGAGTAGACCTGAATATGCCAACAATGTAGATTTACTTCTGCAGCCCATGGTTTCTACATTGTCACGTCCTGTCTCTTGTGCTTTGGGCAGAAATAGATCAGTGAAGAAGATGCATCTGGATATTGTCATTTGCTGTCCTACTAATGAACCGTGCCGTGTACTGTATTTCTGTAAACCGGAACTGTGGGCTTAGGGAATACATTCATGTACAACTACAAAATTGTAAGAAAATATCTTACAGAGGTTAATTGCTTGAAAACTAAGTGTGTCTGTAATGAACACAATGTATTTTCAGGTTTGCTAAATCAGCTACATATTTAATAATAATCCTTCAGGTCATTAAAGCGCCCATACAAGAACCGGCAAACTTGCTGATTTTGGCAAAACCAACAAAGCACCTTATGTATATGGAGACGTCCAGACTTTTCTGGATTATGTTGGAGGACAGAAGGATTAGGCATGTTGAACTTCAAGACCCAATCCATGTGCTATCAGGGGAAATAAGTCATTGCTGGAAGTGTCTGGTGGCAGCTTATGCTCCTCTTGTAATTCAGAACATATGAATATGTGGCTGAGTCAAGCATGCAGGGGCATCGATGGGTCAGGAGGCATGTTGCTCAGCTGACAGCTGTTGAAGGTGCTTGATTAGCTTTATTCTAAAAGCCTATATCACTAATATGATTCCTTGGCTATTGTCAAAAACAGATTTTGGAAACTTTAAGGTCCGATATATAAAGAATGTTGAGTTTCTACTGATCTTAATGAGAGGATTTGTTGGAGATAATCTACCAAGACCGGTGGGTTTTTAGCTATCTTGATGAGAGGGTTTGTTGGAGAAGATTTATCGACACCAGTGAGTTTCTAGCTAACTTGAAGAGAGGGTTTGTTGGAGAAGATTTATAAACACCAGTGAGTTTCTAGCTATCTTGATGAGAGGATTTGTTGGAGAAGATTTACCAACACCGGTGAGATTCTAGCTATCTTGATGAGAGGATTTGTTGGAGAAGATTTACCAACACCGGTGAGTTTATGGCTAACTTGATGAGAGGGTTTGTTGGAGAAGATTTACCAACACCGGTGAGATTCTAGCTATCTTGATGAGAGGATTTGTTGGAGAAGATTTACCAACACCGGTGAGTTTATAGCTAACTTGATGAGGGAGAAGATTTACCAACACCGGTGAGTTTCTAGCTATCTTGACGAGAGGGTTTGTTGGAGAAGATTTACCAACACCGGTGAGTTTATGGCTAACTTGATGAGGGAGAAGATTTACCAACACCGGTGAGTTTCTAGCTATCTTGACGAGAGGTTTTGTTGGAGAAGACACCCAATATTCATTAAAAGGCGAGGTGCATAATGACTCCAGTCCCGTGCCGTGGCCAATATACAGTTGATGAAGCTGTATTGTTCAGCTCCACAACTGAGCATTTCCAACAGAACCAGAAATATATAATCAGCGGGGGTGCCGGGGTGTAACACCCACGCTGATAAGATATTGATGACCCTATAACTATCAAATGTTTTTGTGTAGGAGATAATAAGAGAAACCCATTCAGTGATCATTAGAACAGGACAAACTCTATATTGCTTGGTTGAACTAGTGATTAGTCATTAGACAATTTGGAGCCAATTCCACAGTGTGATCTATGTGAAGTGTAAGCTCTTTGGGACAGACATTTGATCCCATCTGCCATCATGTTAGCACTTAGCGCTGTCATTGTAAATGGCTAGTTAATTTCCCTGCTGAAAATTACATCTACAGAAAAATAAGAATGGACAAATGACAACAGTTTTAATAATAAGTAAAAGCTTTCCAGATGTCCATGGCCTGGCTTTATATTATTTCTATGGCCTTGTAATCACAATGGCAAGCAATGATTAAACTCTTTCATAATTCAGCCAGACAGCAAATCTTACAATATGAACTATTTGTGGCATGTCTACATAACAAACCCTATTCCCCCCTTCCCACATATTTTCAATCCCTTGGCACAAAAATAGCTTTAATCTTGCTAACCTACCTCTTTGCAATTTGTCCTGTCTGGCAGGATTTTATTGTGTGTCATAAAGGGACTCTATAGGGGGTGAACTGGGAAAATAAGTCATTACCTTAGGAAGAGAACACTAAACCTGTGAATAGGTTGGGTGTTCTTAATGAATCCACATAGAAAAGAAAAAAAAAATAACATGGCGACAAATAACTAAGTGAAAACAAGCAAGACGTACATAGCTCTTAAATGTGAAATGGTTATAACAAGCAAAAATCAATCAGCTCTCTCCCTGGAACAATCCCGGTTTTCTTACAATAATTTACAGACCCACTAGAGCTGAACAAACGTCAAATACTAAACTAAGAGAAACCAAGTAACTAATTAAAGTCTGATTTTCCACTACAAGGGCAAAATTTGTCTTTACTTAACACCTTCAGGTCTTTCCAGTCCAGCCGTCTGGCCAACAGTTCAATGCAAGTCAAGTGTCTCCAGAGAGAACGCTGCACACAATCACTTACAGGTCCTGCTCTACAGTCCGGGAATTGCAGGATAGTCTCTGCAGAAAGGCTATGTGCCGTCACTTGGTACTCATAGCATTATCATATTATCTGTGGGCTGCATTACTAGCACTCAAGTCACTAACTCAACGCTTCCACATCCTGCACTATCTATCTATATAATCGTCTAAGGGTCACTTCCATCTGTTTGTCTGTTTGTCAAGGAAATCTCGCTTTGCTGATTGGTTACAGCCAGCTGGCCGCGACCAATCAGCGACCGGCACAGTCCAGCCGCAAATTCCCATTCCCTAATCCCCTCCAGTCAGTGCCCCCATAGCTGTTTAGCAGTCCAGTAAACAGACTGCGTTACACCGCGGCATAACGCGATGTAACACAGTCCCTTAACGCTGCTATTAACCCTGTGTGACCACCTTTTTACTACTGATGCTGCCTATGCAGCATCAATAGTAAAAAGATCTAATGTTAAAAATAATAAAAAAAATAATAAATCATTATATTCTCACCTTCCAGCGCCTTTCCCGCTTCTCGCGATGCTCCAGTCCCAAGAATGCATTGCGGCAATGACCGGAAATGACATAGCGGTATCGAGACACCGCACATTATCACGTGTTATTGCCGCAATGCATTACTGGGAACGGAGCGTCGCGACGAGTATCGCTAAAGGCCTGGGCTGCATCCGGGGGCTGCCGGAAGGTGTGTATATAACTATTTTTTATTTTAATTCTTTTTTTAACAGGGATATGGTGCCCACATTGCTATATACTATGTGGGCTGTGGTATATACTACGTGGGCTGTGTTATATACTACGTGGCCTGTGCTATATACTACGCGGCTGTGTTATATACTACGTGGGCTGTGTTATATACTATGTGGGCTGTGCAATATACTACATGGCTGTGCAATATACTATGTGGCTGTGCTATATACTATGTGGGCTGTGTTATATACTATGTGGGCTGTGTTATATACTATGTGGGCTGTGTTATATACTACATGGGCTGTGTTATATACTATGTGGGCTGTGTTATATATTACGTGGGCTGTGTTATATACTGCGTGGGCTGTGCTATATACTACTATACATATTCTAGAATAACTGATGCGTTAAAATCGGGCCACCACCTAGTGTTATATAGAGAGGAATATAGGTTTTCTGGTGTCTGAAAGTTTCCTTGGAATACTACAGTCTCCTAGCCTGAGCCAAAGATTGCTTCCTATAAAATACATCCAATTGTATATGCATGAGATTAGGAAATTAGATTTTGAGCTTCACAGAGGTTAATGCATGGTGCTTTATAAAAACTGATAAAAGGAGAAAGGTAAAGGATTTATACTACTAGAAAAATAATAAATGAACACAACTGGAGAGACAGATATATAGACAGATAGAAAGATAGATAGATAGATAGATAGATAGATAGATAGATAGATAGACATACTGATAGGGAATTTAGATTGTGAGCCCCATCGGGGACAGTGATGATAATGTGCGCAAACTGTAAAGCGCTGCGGAATATGTTAGCGCTATTTAAAAATAAAGATTATTTTTATTATTATTATTATTATTATTATTATTATTATCATTAGATAGATAAGTAGATAGATAGATAATACATAGATAGATGAATGATAGATGATAGATAGATGATAGAATAATAGATAGATAGATAGATAGATATACGATAGATAGATGGATAAATCGATAGATAGATGATAAATAGATAGATAATAGATAGATGACAGATAGATAAATATATAGATATATAGTAGATAGATTAATAGATGAAAGATAGATAGATGATAGATAAATAGATAGATGATAGATAATAGATATATAGATAGATAAATAAATAATAGATAGATAATAGATAGATAGATAGATAGTAAGTAGATAATAGATAGATAGATAATAGATAGATAAATAGTATATAGATAGTAGAGAATAGATAGATAATAGATAGATAGTAGATAATAGATAGATAGATAATAGATAGATAGTAGATAGATAGTAGATACTAGATAGATAATAGATAGATAAATAGATAGATAATATACAGTATAGATAGATGATAGATAGATGATAGATAATAGAATAAAAGATAGATAGATAGATAGATAGATAGATAGATAGATAGATAGATAGATAAATAGATAATAGATAGATGATAGATAGATAAATAGTAGATAGATGGATAGATGAAAGATAGATAGATAATAGATAAATAGATAGATGATAGATAATAGATAGATAGATAGATAGATAATAGATAGATAGATAATAGATAGATAATAGATAGAGAGATGATAGATAATACATAGGTAGATAGATAGATAGATAGATAGATAATAGATAGATAGATAAATAGTATATAGATAGTAGAAAATAGATAGATAATAGATAGATAGATAATAGATAGATAGTAGATAGATAGTAGATAATAGATAGATAGATAAATAATAGATAATAGATAGATAATAGATAGATAAATAGATAGATAATATATAGATAGATGATAGATAGATGATAGATAATAGAATAATAGATAGATAGATAGATAGATAGATAGATAGATAGATAGATAGATAGATAATAGATAGATGATAGATAGATAAATAGTAGATAGATGGATAGATGAAAGATAGATAGATGATAGATAATAGATAAATAGATAGATGATAGATAATAGATAGATAGATAATAGATATATAGATAGATAGATGATAGATAAATAGATAGAAAGATAGATAGATAGATAGATAGATAGATAGATAGTAGATAGATAATAGATGATAGACAGATAATATATAGATAATTAATAGACTGATATTCCTATGTCCATAATGATCTGAATCAAGCACATTCTACTCCCGGTCATTAAGGAGTAACATCACCATAGACATGGCAGCCTTCCCCTGTGCACCAGACATACTAGATCACATTTTAGCATATTTGTATCACAATGTACTAATTATATTAGCTACAAAGCTTGAAGGAAACTCTCAGAAATCTCTCATTATAAATTCAGAGTACACTGTAATGGTTTTATTATGCGGCATAATTTACATTTTTTATATATGAAATGACATAAATTGATTTATTTTATTTTTCCAATTTCAGTTGTTCTAAAATGAAATTGTATCTGTAATAAAACCATATTCTATTGTTTGTCAGCGCACATTTACATGCATCAAACAAGTCTGGTTAGCAGGGATTTTTCCAAATTTGGTTCTTCTTAAAAAAAAGTGAAAACTTCTTTGCATACTTTCCTTGTGTTTATCAACTGGGCCAGAACGCAATAATCCACCATAGGACTCAAACGGTTACAGCACATGAAAAAAAAACCTCATTTAGCTTAACTCCTATATAATACCTTCTATCCAAGAGTCGATTATGTGAAGGCTCCTCATTAAATAGCTAATTACCGTGTATCCTTCTCCGCCCGTACCTGACGATATAGCGCAATAAAGCGCAGCTTTCAGATCAAATACAGGAACTACTCTCTTCTTGACAGTAAAACGTGAACTTTTGCTATTTGGAAATCTTAGCAGATGCAACCCTTCAGTGTAATGTAATTAGGTGGGCGATATTCAATTTACAGTATCCACAAGTAATGATGATTAAATTGTTCCGAAAAAGCAGTCGGTAAGCAGAAGATAGCGCCATTTTAATTACATCCCGTTCTCGAAATGAGCCTAGCGCTGTGAACTTCAGGAGTTTCAAGTAAATGAAGGGCAAGTCGTAAAGCGTTGAGTGCGGCGTTTAGAGCGTAAGCGTAATGGAAAAAACATATGCTGGAAACCCCGAGCAAAGAAAGTGGACACTTTATTACTTACCGCCATTATTAGGATCATAGTCTGATTGTGCTAACACATCCATTAAACTTTTCTCTTGTATCCATAGCCCTCCCTATATAAAGCATGGGTGACAATCCATCCGGTCAGGAAAAAATAAATACTTTCCCTACTGCACGGGTAACCTCGATCGTTCGCTCCTTTCTCCAGCCCCGGAGATAACGGCAATGAATATTACAACATTTTCCTACATGTGCCAGGTCAGCACTCCGCACGGACCAAGGTGAAGAAGAAACAAACACTCACGATCACAGCGACGGCACTGATCAGACTCCGGAAAATGGATTCAGGCATTATGAAGCAAATGATATTTAACGCTGCCACTTGAAGCTTTGTGGCTCTCATGCCATCCTGAAAAGGACGAGCACTTAGAGGGGATGAGCAGGATTCTTGCGCACACTACGCTCTTCCATTATGCAGCTTTTTTCTTTTTTTTTTTTCAACTGGAAAAGGATAGCTAGAACCTTTCTGGCCTGAAAGTCAAAAGGCTTGTCATAATACATTAGTAACACATCCATGCTCAGGTTTCATTGAACAAAATCCAGCAGAAAATAAAATGTTTAACCTCTGTGCTGCCAAGGCAGGTCTAAAAGATATCACCCTGCTTTTCAAACAATATAACAAATGCAAGCTTAAAGGGATGGTCTGAGACTAAGGGTTTTTATTATTTGCAAATAGATGTAAAAAGGTTGAACTTTACTTTCAAGAAACTTTGCACAAATTAATAGTCCAGGTGAATATAAGAAAGATTGTAATGTATCTTATTAGAGAAATCATCTTCCTTCCCCATTTATCTGATACTTCCTCCCCTCTCCCCTGAACTTGTCATCCATTCTAAAAAACAACAACTCAAATCAGTCTTGCTAAAGCAAGAAGAACAGGTGTCATGTGACACAGCCCAATTTGCGTGGAGGTGGAGAAGGAGTGAGGAACAGGGTGAGGAAACAGGCAGAGAGAGACACAGACAGATCATACCGAGCTCTCTAACAAGTCTTTTACCTCACCCCAGAGCTGATTCACACCCAGAGAGCTCAGATTTGCTGTGCAATGTCTTTCATACTGTTCATGCTTGTTTTTGCATTCTAAAACATAAATGAAGAGCAGGAATTCATCTCTGCGTGCCATGATGGGTTAAGGAAGGACCACTGCAGCTAGTGTCCTCCCACCAGCTCAGAGTGGACTGCAAAGTAGAGATAGATCATTCAGAGGGGAAAACTGGTAAAAATGCAGAACACAAGTCATATAATGGCCAGATATGGTGTTCTTTTTCATGTACAGACAGTATAACGTTTTCTAAAAAGTTGCTTGAAAGCACTTTTACTCTTTAAACATTTTTCTGAGGTTCTCCTTTTTCAGTAACATACTTGATTAAGTGCCGTAATTGCAGTATATAATATTTCTCTGATAACTCCTTCCCCCTGTGTATATGTCACCATTACTGACTTCAGGTACTTAGATAAGACAATGCACTGTGTCTCACAGCCTGAGTGGTACATAGCCTGTTCATGAGCCGGGAGACATGTCAAGTAGTAAATAGGTGCAGGGCAGCCCCATACTGTAACCTGGGAATGCAGTAAAGAGACACCTCTGGACTGATAATACCCAAACTAGAACTCACCAGGAACAACAAGCAGAGGTCAAGTGGGAAATCAGCTGCACAAAACTGAAAAACGGCTCCATACTTGATTAGCTATATTTCCATAGGTAAAACATCTTAAAACAATAAAACTCGATTTTTTTCTAGAGGTAATGCATCAGCAGGTTTTTGCTATGTAATCTGACAGCAGCATGATAAAGTCATTGTTGTATCTGATGCAGATTGAGTAGAGCTCAGTTGTTGAGTCCTGTATAACCCTATCAACACCACAGCTTTCTATGTACATTGTAGAGTGACAGAGAGCAGCTAATCAGTGCTGGGGCTGTGGTAGGACTAGGAGGCACGAGGCCAGTTGTCCTGTGGTGATAATCTCCTGATGATAAAACAATGATTGCATTAAAATAGCAAAACACAGGACAGTAAGTGACACATCCATGTTATCAGGGACTCTGCTCCAACACTATGATGCTCTCAGATTACAGAGCAAAACCCTGGTGACAGATTTCCTTTAACTGCAAGAAAAACCTCTAAATTATGCAGGACACAGGGGGGTATGCTAAAAGATATTGTGACTAATATTATTGGATGGAAGGGTCACAAACACACAACCATTTATAAAATGACCCAATATTTATGAGGATGTAGTTTATCATTCAGGAGATGATATTGCCTTGAAGAACTTGCCTCTGTCTGGTACAGTGGAGTTATTGATAACTTGGCTTCAAAGTGAATCGAATATGTGCAACTACAGGTGCCATGAGCGCATTGAACTCCCCTGGAACTTGCTGCAATTTCATGAACGGAGCCGATCACCTCTGCACATACTAGGAATGCACCAGAGGCAGACATTAACATGCTGTGCTCATTCCAATACAATATCATACAATTATTATACAGGACCCTACAGTGCCTATATATATACCCGGAGGTACCCCCTTGCTGCAATATCACACCACAGTGCAGGCAGCAATCTAGCCCAAATGTCCGTGAGTGGATAACCCTAACAGACACACAAAAATCCCGACACCACTGTATGTCTATGGAATAAAGCATAAAGCTAGCAGCATATTACTGCCCAAATAATAGTTACGTCTATGGCAGCCCCAGTGTGTCATCTGCCGGAGTGCAGGTTTTGTTTCACCATTTTTTTAATTTGGAATTGTAAAATTGTTGACAGATCAGCTAAAAAAGACGCTGCTATAATGGGCCATTTCATCTGTACTTTGCCACCTGCCGTTTCTATTAATTAGCATTTGCGCTGTCTGAGACCCACCTAATTAATGTAGTGTGGGGGCTATTTGTCTGATCCCTCGCCTAAACCACACATGACTGCTGAATGTAATTCCAGATCCTCTACTTCCACAACTCAACAGATGCTCACATTTCACATTCAGTTGGTCAGCCGATAATTAACAAGAGGCAACAGGATATGAATGCGTGGGATGTGGATATCTATGACTAAACCTACATACTACCAAGAAATGGGATACAAGTATGTAAGACCAGATCGAGAGACAGTCATCGTAGGATTTCAAAGAAAGCTCAAAACCCCATATTGAGAAGGACTTTGAAGGGACTTGGTCAGAATTATATTAGGTCTGAATTCTGGTGATTCTCCTTGGATATGTAAGACTACAGAGGGTTAATTAACAAATGCTACTAAACAATATGCTTGACCAAGTTGTTTACTCACATTATGAAGGCGTTTCACTGCCAGTGTGCCACTGCGCTGATAAGCAAGGTGGCAATGAACAATCTCTCTGGGGTTCCAGGGGACAATATGTCAATGTTAAGGGCTATCAGTGACAAGGTGTCAATATTGAGGGCTCTATGTGACCGTGTGTCATTTTCCTGGGCCCTAAAGTGACAATATGTCATTCTTTTGGAGTTCTAAAGGAAAATGCCATTGTTTAGGGCCCTAACTTAAAATCTCACTATAGTTCAGGGTCTAAGTGACAAGGAAATCTAGGTCCAAGGGCACCAGACATCCTCCTTTTTGTAAATTTATCTAAACAATTCAGCGGCACAGGGCCTTTCTCAAGCAATAATAGATGGCTTGATAAAAGCCCATTGCAGCCAAAACATTGTGATTTTTTGTACTAATAAAGTTACCAAAAGGAAAACGTCAGGTGCCATGGTCCCAATGTCTGATGCCCTGGTTGTTATGTCTGGTGCCCTGGTTGCTACGTCTGGTGCCCTGGTTCCAACGTCTGGTGCCCTGGTTCCTACGTCTGGTGCACTGGATCCTACGTCTGGTGCCCTGGTTCCTACGTCTGGTGCACTGGATCCTACGTCTGGTGCCCTGGTTCCTACGTCTGGTGCACTGGTTCCTACATCTGGTGCACTGGTTCCTACGTCTGGTGCCCTGGTTCCAATGTCTGGTGCCCTGGTTCCAATGTCTGATGCACTGGTTCCTACGTCTGGTGTCCTGGTTGCTATGTCTGGTGCCCTGGTTCCAACAGATGGTGCCCTGGTTCCAAAATCTGGTGCCCTGGTTCCTACGTCTGGTGCACTGATTCCTATGTCTGGTGCACTGGTTCCTACATCTGGTGCCTTGGTTCCTATGTCTGGTGCCCTGGTTCCTGGATTTCTTTGTACTGCTACAACCACAGACAACAGAGTGGTGCACGGGACTCTTCTATTTGAAGTCTAAGTGACAGAGCATATTTGACTAGGACTTCTAGTGATGATAATGTGTCTTTGGTGGCATTATGCAAAAATATCACCTAACCAGAAAAAGTTATTTCAGAACTTTATTATATCCCATTTCAATTTGTATTTAATTAAAAAAAAAACAACTAATTAACCATTTCCTCTTAAAAAACCCTTATAATGGGTAAAATGTATATAAAAATAGAGATTTATACTTTTTCATTCTTTCAATACTTTCATTTTCCAAACTTTAAGTAATTTTAACATGTTTAATAAAGTTCTTATACAGTTAAATAGTTTATGTTCCTCCTTATTAAGCTGACACTCTTCAGAATGAGATAAAATTCCTGCCAAAATTTACAGGCATTAATGGGAAATGCCGTGTCACAAGTTGCAAATGTTGGCAATAGATACACTGGTTATCCTTGAAAGCTTTAACAACTGGTATGCCATGCCTCTTAAATAGTCTATTTAAATATATTATTTTGGTTAATCTGTACTCGCATGTACATATATTAAATGTTAACCATTTTTATGAAGTAACTAGCTGTACTACCCGGCTTCGCCCGGGTTAATGACTGCTGTTAGCAAAATAGAATGTGTTAACAAAAATTTATTCTGCACACAAAAACCACAAAACAAATAGATAGAAATGTAATTATTAAAAGGCAAAAACTAAGCAAATAGAAGCATTTCACAACATATATTAGCTTTGTTATACTGAGAATGTCTTTGTTGCCTATATTAACCAATCAGAGCTCAGGTTAATTAACTGTAGCAAAATAGAAGCTGAGCTGTGATTGGTTGCTATTGGCAGCCTGATAAATCCCCAGCCAACAGGAAGCCCTCCCCCCTGGCAGTATATATTAGCTCACACATACACATAATAGACAGGTCATGTGACTGACAGCTGCCGTATTTCCTATATGGTACATTTGTTGCTCTTGTAGTTTGCTTATTAATCAGATTTTTATTTTTGAAGGACAATACCAGACTTGTGTGTGTTTTAGGGCGAGTTTTATGTGTCAAGTTGTGTGTGTTGAGTTGCGTGTGGCGACATGCATGTAGCGACTTTTGTGAGATGAGTTTTGTGTGGCGACATGCGTGTAGCAACATTTTGTGTGTTGAGTTGCATGTGACAGGTTAGTGTAGCAAGTTGTGTGCAGCAAGATTTGTGCATGGCGAGTTTTGCGCGTGGCGAGTTTTATGTGTGGTGCATTTTGAGTATGTGCAAGTTTTGTGTGAGGCAACTTTTGCATGTGGTGCAACTTTTGTACATGTGGCAATTTTTCTGTGTGTGCAAGTTTTGCATGAGGTGAGTTTTCCATGAGGTGAGTTTTGCACGTGTGGCGAGTTTTGCGTGAGCCTAGTTTTGCATATGGCGAGTTTTGCATGTAGCGAGTTTTGAGTGGTGACTTTTGTGTTTCGACTTTTATGTGGCGAGGTTGGTGTGTGTGTGTGGTGAAATGTGTGCTGAGGGTGGTATATGTGTTCAAGCACGTGGTAGTGTGTGGCGCATTTTGTGTTTGTGTTCATATCCCCGTGTGTGGTGAGTATCCCATGTCGGGGCCCCACCTTAGCAACTGTACGGTATATACTCTTTGTCGCCATCGCTCTCATTCTTTAAGTCCTCATTGTTCACATCTGGCAGCTGTCAATTTTCCTCCAACACTTTTCCCTTCACTTTTTCCCCATTATGTAGATAGGAGCAAAATTGTTTGGTGAATTGGAACGCGCGGGGTTAAAATTTCACCTCACAACATAGCCTATGACGCTCTCGGGGTCCAGACGTGTGACTGTGCAAAATTTTGTGGCTGTAGCTGCGACGGTACAGATGCCAATCCCGGACATACACACATACATACATACACACATTCAGCTTTATATATTAGATATACCTGTATGTAATCTCCTGTATATAGTATATACCTGTGTGTCATCTCACCTATATATAGTATATATCTGTGTGTCATCTCCTGTATATAGTATATACCTGTATGTCATCTCCTCCTATACATAGCATATACCTGTGTCATCTCCTCCTGTATATACTATATACCTGTAGGTAATCTGCTCCTGTATATAGTATATACCTGTGTGTCATCTCCTCCTGTATATAGTATATACCTGTATGTCATCTCCTCCTGTATGTAGTATGTACCTGTATGTCATCTCCTCCTCTATATAGTATATACCTGTGTGTCATCTCTCCTGTATATAGTATATATCTGTGTGTCATCTCCTCCTGTATATAGTATATACCTGTGTGTCATCTCCCCTGTAAATAGTATATACCTGTGTGTCATCTCCTGTATATAGTATATAGCTGTATGCCATCTCCTCCTGTATTAGCCCTCGTTCACACGTTATTTGGTCAGTATTTTTACCTCAGTATTTGTAAGCTAAAATGGCAGCCTGATAAATCCCCAGCCAACAGTAAGCCCACCCCCTGGCAGTATATATTAGCTCACACATACACATAATAGACTGGTCATGTGACTGACAGCTGCCGGATTCCTATATGGTACATTTGTTGCTCTTGTAGTTTGTCTGCTTATTAATCAGATTTTTATTTTTGAAGGATACCAGACTTGTGTGTGTTTTAGGGCGAGTTTCGTGTGTCAAGTTGTGTGTGTTGAGTTGCGTGTGGCGACATGCATGTAGGGACTTTTGTGAGATGAGTTTTGTGTGGCGACATGCGTGTAGCAACTTTTTGTGTGTCGAGTTGCATGTGACAGGTTAGTGTAGCAAGTTGTGTGCAGCAAGTTTTGCGCATGGCGAGTTTTGCGCGTGGCGAGTTTTATGTGTGGTGCCTTTTGAGTATGTGCAAGTTTTGTGTGAGGCAACTTTTGCATGTGTTGCAACTTTTGTGCATGTGGCAATTTTTCTGCGTGTGGCAATTTTTCTGCGTGTGCAAGTTTTGCGTGTGGCGAGTTTTGCACGTGTGGCGAGTTTTGCATGTGGAGAGTTTTGCGCGTGGCGAGTTTTGAGCGGCGACTTTTGTGTTTCTACTTTTATGTGGCGAGGTTGGTGTATGTGTGGTGAAATGTGCACTGAGGGTGGTATATGTGTTCGAGCACGTGGTAGTGTGTGGCGCATTTTGTGTGTGTGTTCATATCCCCGTGGTGGTGTGATTATCCCATGTTGGGGCCCCACCTTAGCAACTGTACAGTATATACTCTTTGGTGCCATCGCTGTCATTCTTTAAGTCCCCCTTGTTCACATCTGGCAGCTGTTAATTTGCCTCCAACACTTTTCCTTTCATTTTTTCCCCATTATGTAGATAGGGGCAAAATTGTTTGGTGACTTGGAAAGCGCGGGGTTAAAATTTCACCTCACAATATAGCTTTGACGCTCTCAGGGTCCAGACGTGTGACTGTGCAAAATTTTGTGCCTGTAGCTGCGACGCCTCCAACACTTTTCCTTTCACTTTTTCCCCATTATGTAGATAGGGGCAAAATTGTTTGGTGAATTGGAAAGCGCGGGGTTAAAATTTCACCTCACAACATAGCCTATGACGCTCTCGGGGTCCAGACGTGTGACTGTGCAAAATTTTGTGGCTGTAGCTGCTACGGTTCAGATGCCAATCCCGGACATACATACATACATACATACATACACACACACACACATTCAGCTTTATATATTAGATATTAACACAAAAAAAATTACAAAATTATCGTGCCATGTAGGTAACACCTTCACTTTATGCATGTAATGTAAGATTTACACAGGATGAAGCTAGAAGAAAAATCTAATTCCATTCTCAGACAGTAATATTCCTTTTGAGCACATGACTGTGATAGCAGTTATTACACAGTATCACCATTCTCTTTTCCATTGTTTCTGCTCCCTTGACTATTCTGGAGATCTTTATGGTGGTAGCTTGCAGCACTCACTGCCTGGATTTGATGCTAATTGTCACAGAACAAATGGAATAACCAACATATCTTAAACTTTTGGCAGTGTGTATATTTCTATTTATCAGTCAGAAATGAAAGCCTGATAGATTAAAAATTAAGCCCCCCAATACTCATTAGATAAAACGAAGATACTGATTTTGGCAGGATTTGACTGACCTTGTGATGAGTATGGGAGCCACCCGACTCTAGCCCGATAGATGATGTCAGAAAAGAGAAGGATTGGTCAGGTGGAACTTAAATGCCCGATCATTTTCAGGTGAGATAAGTCAATGCCAGAGAAGTCTAGTAGCTGCTTTCTTCTGTCTCTCCACTGAAAACACATGAAGCTCAGCTGAGCTTAGACCCATATGTAAGTGGGAGTGTGGAGAGACAGCTGATGCCAACTGAAAGTTTAGAGGGCTACTACACTCAACTATAAGGTGCCTCCTTCAGAGTTGAGGGACCAGTTATTTTTACTGTCACCATAAAGTATAGTCACAGAAGAATTACCTGCAGTAACTACACTAGATAATAACCTCTAACCTTAGATGCCTCTTTTAATATTCTCTCTCTGCTTGTTAAGACTTCTGCAGGCAGGTTGACATCACTTGAAGGGACAGCGTTGGTCTCTACACGTCGGGTATTCTTACAACACACAGTGTCAGTGCACTCTCATTACTTATTATTTGAGCTGGTGAGGGAGTGCACTGTTATTGTACATATTGTACAGTGCCAAGAATCTACTGAACATGTCAGAATTGACAACCGACGCATACTCAGTAGAGCAGGGACAAGCCCGACCCTTGAAATGGCCATAAATGATGACACATCGTTTCAGGGAGGGAGCAGAGTGTATTAGGGAAAATATTAGATTATGAGACTAAATTGATTGGCATTCAGAATTAAAATTAATCTGTGTTTCGAACACCCCTTTAATCACTTTACTTGGGATTGACATAAGCAGATTTTCATCAGGAGATAATTTCCATGCTTAGATTCCGTAAGACACTTCAGTTAAATAGACTGTGATATACCTGCTGACTATTGTGCTCCTAAAACTGTAAATACAATATAGTGTGTAGATAAATGGGTTTTACATATTTTTATACGTAACGGTACATGAACAGGGATCAATTCGAGAGTTCCAGGATTTTTCCATAACTCTCACATTGATGATTTGAAGAGAGAAGACTGTGTTGATGTGAGCTCCAATACCAGATACAATTCCAACCAAATGTGTAGCACAGCCTCATAAACAATAAAGTGCCAGAGTGTTGTGGCTCTTTCAGGCTAGGGTCACACGAGCATATATTTTCTCATCCAAAAGCATTGGGACGATTATTCAAATCAAACTATGATCAAACTCTGATCAGGGTTTGATCAGAGTGTGACGATAGTGTGATCCATCACACTCGGACTGCAGCCGAGTGTGATGGACGAGTCCAACCCAATGTTTTCCACGGACTCATTGACTTGCATGATCGAGTGTGATCCAATAATTGGATCCAACTTGGACATACTGTGATTTTTTCCTCTAACTGGTTCAGTCTGAAAGTAAAACTTGGACATGTGCACAACCCCATAGACAACATTGGTCCAAGTTTGATCCGATGTTTTGTCGGATCACGCTTGGACACAAAATATAGTCGAGTGCATGGGCCCTTATTCAGATGATCGACAGAGGAGCTGAAAGTTGTTCTCACAGCCCATCAATGGTTATAGCCATCAACTTCTTACCGCAAGAGGAAGCAAATAAATTCCCTGGGCAGGGGTCCGTAAGTGTGGAGGGTGCTCATCAGCTCCACACGCAGTAGATGGTAGATATATTGCATAACCAGCATCTGTGTCTAACAGCCGCAACCAGAGGTGAGCTGTTAACCATGTAGATGCCACTGTCAATTTCTGACATGGCATTTAAATGGAGCACTTGCTGGTAATGGCTCCAGCTGGCCCCCGCGATATGATCACAGCACACCGATGGGTTACCATGGAAGCTAGGAGCCTGCTGAAATCTCCTATGGTTGTCATCTTGGTATATCAATGCAGTTCAGACACACCTTGGAGATTTCCCTATACACTGCAATCGACTGCAGGTTTAAGTCCCCTTAGGGACTGAAAAATAAAGTAAACATTAAAAAAAGTTTTTAAACGAAATAACCCCTATGGTAAACATTGTAAAGCAAAAAAATTGAAATGCCAGAATTATTTTTTTCATCCCACTTGGATTTTTTCCCACTTTTTAGTACATTGTATGTCAAAATGAATGCTGTAATTGAAAACTACAACTTGTCTCACAAAAATAAAGTCCACAAACAGCTTTGTCGATGGCAAAATATGAACGTTAAGGAAGATGGCGAGGAAATACAAAAACCCAAAAAATGAAAAAATTCCTTGTCATTACGGGGTTAGTTTTACAGCATGAACAACCCTTTATCTTCTAATTAAAAGGCAAATTAAATTCCATTTCCAATGGCTGATCATCCTGCCATCAGCAGGAATCTTGTTCATCAATTTATAGTGTTTCATCCGTCAGTATCGATAAATATTTGTATGGGCACACCCCATCCGCTTTTTCACTGTTCAGAACAAAAAGATGAATCCTGACTCTAGGCAAATAAATATATACAATTTCTTTGCCCCCTTCATGCCGCTATATACTGGGGCACCCTCACACACACTCCTCGCACATGCGTGCACATATTCCTATTGACTTTCTTGATTTAATAAATTACCGCACCGCATGCGGCTCGCTAATCACGAGTTATGTCTCATTAAATGAATCCATAATTCATTGTTAAAATATTATGAAAAAGAGATTTATTTAATCTGGAGGTTTAGAAACAGGAGTGCTTCCTGCTGCTTCCTAATAAGTCTAATTACCAAGTAGGGTTTATATCCATAAATAAGGTTTGTTATCTCCTGTCAAAGGCAGCCACTCATAGGGACATACAGGAGAAGGGCAGCGGGAGCAAAGATTCAGGTAGGAAGCCTGAGCTGTTATTGGATACAGAACAATTCCGGGATTAAATGAAAGGTTAGTACTTGGTGAAGGACACAGTTCAGTGTGCAGGGAAAAATCCAACAGATCTGACATAATATACTGTAGTAATGTTTATCATAGTCTAATTACAATGATACTAAGGCTACGTTCCCACGATGAGTATTTAGAGAGGTTTTGGTTTTGTAGATTTTCTGCACCTATTAGGTAAATTAAGTTAATTGCATTTTTATTATTGTGTTTTTGTGTACGTCTTTTTACATGCATTTTTATTGTATCTTTGCGACTTGAGGATTTTGTCTCTTTTAGGTGTCATGTTTTAAATAAAGCTAATTTGTTTTTGATACTTCCTGGTATTGGGTTTTCAATAAGTTTTATTTACACAGTCACATACGGATTGCATGCATTTTTAGATGATTTCGGCACAGAAAACACACCAAAAACACGAATGCATTTTTTACTAGCAGAATTTCCATGTGTAATGCAATTCTATGGGAAAAATTGGCACAGTAAACTCTTGACATGTTGCAGATTTAAAAAACTTACTACAGGTTAGCCTAATAGTGTCTGTTGATTGGCTGCAGGGCTGATGTGGCATAACGTCTGTCACACAACACCTGGAAGATCAGGTGCTGACATCGCTGGAACGGTGCCAGTATGTGAAGTGAATATGTATTTTTATTTTACAAGAGGAATTATTTAAGCTAAAATGGAGCTGACCATATAGTAGGCAAACCCTACTATGGGGCGGTCAGGTCCAATGGACGTCACTGGTCTTGATCCGTTGCCTCCTCTCTTCTTGTGATGGCATCCTCCTTCTTGCTTCATGTGTCATCAGTGAGCCATCATTGTGCCATTAGCGTGTCAGTGTGCCATCGTTGTGTCATCAGTGTGCCATCAGTTTGCTATCAGTGTCATAAGTGTGCTATCATTGTGTCATCAGTGTGCCATCAGTGTCATAAGTGTGCCAACATTGTGTCATCAGTGTGTCATCAGTGTGCCATCATTGTGCCATCACTGTCATCAATATGCCATCATTGTGTCAGAAGTGTGCCATTCTTGTGTCATCAGTGTGTCATCAGTATGCCAACAGTGTGTCATCATTGTGTCATCAGTGTGCCATCATTGTGTCATCATTGTGCCATCAGTATGCCATCATTGTGCCATAACTGTGCCATCAGGGTGTCATCAGTGTGCCATCTTTGTGTCATCAGTGTGCCATCATTGTGTCATCAGTGTGTCATCATTGTGCCATTCTTGTGTTATTAGTGTGTCATCAGTGTGCAATCAGTGTGCAATCAGTGTCAGTGTGCCATCATTGTGTCATCACATTGTGTCATCAGTGTGTCATCATTGTGCCATTCTTGTGTTATTAGTGTGCCATCAGTGTGCAATCAGTGTCAGTGTGCCATCATTGTGTCATCAGTGTGCCATTAGTGTGTCATCAGTGTGTCATCATTGTGCAATTATTGTGCCATCATTGTGTCATCAGTATGCCATCAGTGTGTCATCAGTGTGCCATCAGTGTGTCATCAGTGTGCCATAAGTGTGCCATAACTGTGCCATCAGTGTGCCATCATTGTGTCATCATCAGTGTGTCATCAGTGTGCCATCAGTGTGTCATCAGTGTGTCATCATTGTGCAATCAGTGTGCCATCAGTGTGTCATCATTGTGCATTTAATGTGCCATCATTGTGTCATTATTGTGCAATCAGTGTGCCATCAGTGTGTCACCAGTGTGTCATCATTGTGTTATCAGTGTGTCATCATTGTGTCATCAGTGTGCCATCATTGTGTTATCAGTGTGTCATCATTGTGCCATCATTGTGTCATCAGTGTGTCATCAGTGTGCCATCATTGTGTCATCAGTGTGTCATCAGTGTGCCATCATTGTGTTATCAGTGTGTCATCATTGTGCCATCATTGTGTCAGTGTGTCATCATTGTGCCATCATTGTGTTATCAGTGTGTCATCAGTGTGTCATCACTGTGTTATCAGTGTGTCATCATTGTGTCATCAGTGTGTCATCAGTGTGCCATCATTGTGTTATCAGTGTGTCATCATTGTGCCATCATTGTGTCATCATTGTGTCATCAGTGTGCCATCATTGTGTTATCAGTGTGTCATCATTGTGCCATCATTGTGTCAGTGTGTCATCATTGTGCCATCATTGTGTTATCAGTGTGTCATCAGTGTGTCATCACTGTGTTATCAGTGTGCCATCATTGTGTCATCAGTGTGTCATCAGTGTGCCATCATTGTGTTATCAGTGTGTCATCATTGTGCCATCATTGTGTCATCATTGTGTCATCAGTGTGCCATCATTGTGTTATCAGTGTGTCATCATTGTGCCATCATTGTGTCAGTGTGTCATCATTGTGCCATCATTGTGTTATCAGTGTGTCATCAGTGTGTCATCACTGTGTTATCAGTGTGTCATCATTGTGTCATCATTGTGCCATCATTGTGTTATCAGTGTGTCATCAGTGTGTCATCACTGTGTTATCAGTGTGTCATCATTGTGTCATCATTGTGCCATCATTGTGTCATCACTGTGTGCCCTTCCTTTGTCATCAGTGTGCCATTCTTGTGTCATCATTGTGTCATCATTGTGCCATCATTGTGTCATCACTGTGTGCCCTTCCTTTGTCATCAGTGTGCCATTCTTGTGTCATCATTGTGTCATCAGTGTGCCATTTGTTTATTTCCAGTCTATCTTAAGGAAAATGAACGACAAAGCTTCTCCTATACTTTGCAATGTTAGACACTTCCAGCACACAGATGACACATGATAACAGAACCTGAATGATAGAGCTGGAAATTCTGGCACAGCTATAAAACAAACAGGGTTACCCTGCGATTAGGTTTGGAAATTGATAGCATTAGACGAATCAAGTACCAACAACACATAATGGGGACTGTTCGCCATTAGCTTGATTGGTAGGGAGCTGCTATTACCCCATTGACTTTTCAATTAAGAATATTTTGCTTGGTATAATTGATTTTAACCATTGACCTTTAAACTTCAACCTTGATAAAACAGCAGTAGTCCATAGTCATCGGCTTCTCATTTTTCCGTATCAACGGTACACCATTGACTCTCAACATTTGCAAAAGTTTATAATTAAAAAAAAACTAATTAAAGGATAGTTGTTAACATTCCCCCTGACACTACGAGGTTTCACGGGATGTTCGGTGCTGACTCAGCATACTGCACCACAATAACAACAGGTAAAGAGCGTTCCTCGCTGGATCCCTAAATTACCAGGAGAATTATGATGTCTAAGCAAACATACAAGATACAAGTCTGCTGCTAATTCACATCATGTCACATTTTAGGCTGAAGTACCTTGACTCACTTTTATATTGAAAATGTTTATGGCTGCTGTTATGGATTCCCTTCAGCTGCATCTAAAATATCACCGCAGTTACCTGGACATGTTAGGAACCATAATACAGAATATAGGAACCACTTTTACACTTTAAGGGGTTTTCCGGGACTTTGTTTTTTCTTGCTATGGGGTTAATAACTTACTGGTAGATGGTTGCTAATTGCTTGCCTGTTCTGCACATTTTCCAGCTTCTGGTGACTTCGACAGAGCAGCTTCTTCTCTTCCACTTTGCTCTCTTATTGAGGTGTCACTACTGATATCATGCTGATTGACAGTCGGCTGCTCGCAGCCTAACTTCGGGGGACCAGACTGTTGATCAGCATGACGTTGGCAGTGACGCCCTATCGACAGAGCAGTCCAGAAGTGAAAGAGCTGCTCTGTTGATGAGGGGTGAAATGAAGCTGGACAATCGCTTGACCTAGAACACATTGTTGCATGGCAGAACAAGCAGGTATTTATCAACAAGTTGTTAGCCCATAGCCAAAAACTACAAAGTCCAGGATATCAACTTTAAGAGCATGGTGACTGAAATGTTAGCACTATTACTTTGCAGTACTGGAGTCCTGGGTTCAAATCCACCAAGGAAACATCTGTAAGGAGTTTGTATGTTCTCCCCGTGTTTGAGTCGGTGTTCTCCGGTTTCCTCCCACTCTCCAAAGACATGATGGTAGGGAACGTAGATTGTGAGGCACATTGGGCACAGTGCTGATAATGTCTGTAATGCGCTGTGGAATATGACGGTGCTATATTAGGCTTCTTTTACACTTCCCGTTTTTGCGGCCCAAAAGATTTCTATGGGGCCACAAAAACGGGCAGCAATAATTCGTCAGAGCGCCGTACGCCTTATGGCCGTGAGGGCTGTACTTACAGCAGTTAAAAAATATCGAGCCTGCTCAATATTTTTCACGGCTTATGGACACGACCCCCATTGAAAATCAATGGGGCTGCAAAAACAGCGGAAGCTTGCTTCTGCAGTGCACCGTGTTCACCGTGTTTGCGGATTGCCGTTTTTTTCCCCCTACTTTTTCCCTACAATCCTAAACCAGAAAAATGGCGATTCACAAGATTTTTGCAGCCTGTTTTTGCGGCAGACCGTGAAAATTACGGCAATATGGCCCGCAAAAACGGGCCGCAAAAAAAAACGGCAAGTGTAAAAGAAGCCTTAGACACACATAAATAAATATCCTGCTAATCAGGAATTATACTACCTACTATAAAGGATAGGGCATAAATTGGCAAGAAACAATACAGCACTAATACTTTTGTGATTTTTTTGGTCCAATATCAGCCAAATAATGGTTGCCGACCTGGTGTGCTTTTTTGCCCCTTCCTCCACTCATCTGCTCATGCCTGCTATGTGCGGCACTGGTCACTCGCTCACTTTACCAATAGGATTGATGCACAGGCAGAGAGAAACTAGATTTCCAGCTTCACGGAGCAATCATATTACAGTTGTTGGCCATAGAAGACCATGAAGAGGGAGAAGGAAAAGGAAGCATCTGCAGAGAGACAGAGACAGAGACACAGGGAGGTCACTGCTGCTGCTGCTGCTTTTGGTAAGTGTCCTGCTAGCTCAGCCTGGACACAGAGACTCTGCTGCTCAAGCTTCTGGGGTTTGCTACCTTACATTCACAAGAACGTTGCTCAGTACAGCCGTATCATTACGTCCATGATCCCACTTCTCTTTGTGCCCCCGATAGAGATGGGAAAGTTCTCTTTTCCCTATACTATGTATGGAGGAAGTTATAGCAGTCAGCACCCAACCCTCCATCCCCTCACACACTCAGGGGAAAATTAGAGCTGGCTAAAACTGGTGATAAAAGCGAAATCAGGGTCATATAGAGGTCTGACCTAGTGTCCATACACATGGCTGCTGAAATGATAGCGGTGTTCTAAGAATGTGTGTGCTATCAGGAAAAAGGGCATCATATTGCTCTACAGGACCTCAAAATCAACCATTGCCTGTACTGACCCCAGAAGCATCAGCTGCACAAAAAGCTGAAGATTCTTTGAAATATTTATAATACGTGTTATTTATGAACACAGATATAATGAGCTTAATCATAACTAGCATCTGCTTCTCTGCCAATTGCTCGACTTCCAACATAGTCCATCCCACTCATCCGACCTAGACACTTTTCAGACAAGAATACATTTATACAAAAGAACATAAAGTCTGTGTGTTTAAAGTAAACATTTCTTCTTTTCCATGACTCACGCCTTGTGATTCAGAGTCCTCCTTAAAATGTTTGACATTGTCACTATAGTAATGGAATATGAATGTCGGTCAGTCACGTGTCACAGAACTAATAAATACCTGATGAATAAATAAGAAACATATGAGGATGTGATAACTATATGGCAAAATATTCCACTAAGTTCTCTAACTAAAAGATTACCCAACACAAAGACATTGAAAGCTGTAGTGTCAAAGATGACCACTAGTTGGAGCTATACAGCCATAACCCCTATATATACAGTACAGTACTTTGTGTTTATTTATTTTAATCTCTTTTATAGCGTAATTAATTCTGCAGCACTTTACAGACATTATCATCACTGTTCCCATTGGGGCTCACAATCTAAATTCTCTATTAGTATGTTTTTGAAGTGTGGGAGGAAACCCACGCAAACATTGGTAGAACATACACCTTGCAGATGTCTTCCCTGGTGGGATTTGAACCCAGAGCCCCAGTGCTAACCACTGAGCCACCGTGCTGTGTTGCTTTGCTGTGTTTGAAAGAAGTACATGAATCATACACTCTCTCTATCGATATATGTAACATATTACTGTATATCAGATATAGAATTGCTGAAGTTCCTAATTAATTTAGCATTTGGCATCTCAATGATTGAGTGTAAAAGAGGTTGGCCAAATTTTAAAAAGAATCCTAGCAGTAGTAAAAAAAAAAGTAATAATAACCATGATTAACCTATTAAATCCTGAGCAGATCCAGCATTGCTGTGGACCAGATGGTTCCCTGCGGTCTCACACACGCACCTTACCACTGCACCCAATCAGAAGCCTCTGTGGTGATGCTTGCATGCATGGCGTGAGACCTTTAAGGCCAGTGATTGGCTGCACAAGTCACGTGGATGTATGTGACATCGTTGATGAAGGACAAATAAAGCAGGCGGGAGACCTAGAAGTTGAGTTACGGGTAATTTGCAGCTATCCGTGTACTATTCCTGAAGTCCTTGGGTAATACAGCACGATATCGCAACGTGAAATGGAAAAACCAGCTCTGCTAAATACAGAAGTATATTGGATTGGAAGTAATGTCTGAAATGTCACCATCTGCCTGACCCTCATTAATTTTGGAGAAATATGGTCTTATAGAGGGACTATCATACAAGCTGATTGGATAATTGATATCAAAATCATCTGTAGAAAAGGTCTTCTGGTTTTTTATACGACTTTTAAGGTGTAATTGTCCAGGAGAACTTAATGTAGCTCCTTCCCTCTCCATAGAACTTTATAAGCACCAACTTTCATTTCCTATCTCAGCAATGGGAAATTCTATAGTCACCGAAGACAGATTTTACCCCTTAAGAGAGGTTAAAATATTAGTCCAGGCGGAGAAAGCAGCTGATTGCATTGATATATTACAACGTCTCTTATTTTCGTGTCTACTATTGAATTGTGAAATAAAAATTAAAATGACGGTTACTTTTTAAGGATTTGTTCACAACATGTTATGATCCGTGATACAAAGTTATAGATATGATGTCTCCAGGCGCCACAACATCTCACAAGTGCACACCTCTCGCCCACAACACGTTCCAAATCCAGTGACATTAAAGCCTAATTATTAACAAGCGAGTCAGCGAAGCTGTCCATAGTACAACGGCAACTAAAGGCACGGGGCCAGGGGTGACCCCACTACATCCTACAACCATTTGTGAAGCCGACAGTCAAGAACACATGAGCAATGACAGAATCAAAACAATTATCAGCAAAAGAAAACTCCATTGACTTGTAGACTTTGGAAATCTAGTTGATGAATAAACCTTAGGGAGGTAGAAGATTAGATTCAGGGCTTTTTGGCTGCCCCCCATCTACCCTGACTTCATATTAGACTCTGTCATATCACTGAAGAATTAGGTTTTGTAGAAAAAGTAGCATAAATATAAATGCATAAAACCAAGGAAATGATCAATGGGAATAAAAAAAAGAGACTTTTGTGTTGTAGGAAACAATATGTGACTGTTGCTCAAACTATGTTAAGATTGAGGTGCAGCCACAGAATCACTCTAATGGTAGCACTTTGATTTTCCTGCATTCATTTCTTTAGCAGATGGTGTGATCAAATAAGGCACCGAGTGATAAGTTTGTTGTATTTACTTAGTTTGGCATGTCAGAGTGAGGAGACTTATAAGCCATAATGGCTTAGCACTCTCCCCAACAAGAAATGTAACCCCTTAGACCCCAATCCAGAGTCTCTCACCTAGCCAAATCAGATCACACATACTTTGCATTGATGAGAGGCAATACCCCGAAACACCGTGTCTGCAAAGTGAGATTCTGGTTTGGCTTTTATCCTAAGTCATATGGCAAGGCTCGTTATAGGGTCGATATTGACTTTTAGGATCGCTGCTTCCAATAGGTGGCGCTGGAGTTCTAGTCCTCTTCCTCTCTGAAGAGATCATTTGCATATTGTATTTGCTTAGAAATCTATCAGCGATACACAGTCCTAGGATAATGCACCAACATAACGCTCATAAAGGGTTGGGCTCTCGCTACAAGTCTAATCAAAGGATCTCGTCTAAATGGGAGAATTATGGCAGATAGAAACTTAATAAAAAATATATACTTTACTATAAAAAATGTATTTGTGGTTTCCTGTTGTTTGGAAAAGTTCCCTATAGAAATCCTTGTATAACATGCAACTGTCAACTATATATCAAAAAGGGCTGTGAGTTGACCTAATCAGTAACAGTAGGAACTGAGTACACAAATTGTTTATTTAACCCTTTATTGAGCTACTTTCAATGCTTTTATTTGAAGTGCCTGTATCTTTAAAATATAAAGATTTGTGGACAACTAATCCACTGTGGGTTCTTGTATTATTATGAGGATGAATATCTGAAAAATACATAAAATTCTGAGCACAGAAAATGCAGCATGCCCAATAAGGGGTGTATATGCAAGGCATAAAAATCAGCTGCATATTAAAGGAATTTGTCCACATAGTTTTGCTATATAATCTGTGAGCAGCAAAATATAGGGCAAGAAAGCCTTATTCCGGTGATTTATTAAAATGGGGTGATAGTGCTGGTTAGGGTTATTAATAATAGTGAGTCCCCATGTCATTTTTTGAGGGGGACCCCAATTTTAATAACCAGTAAAGACTAAGAATACAGCTGTGAGCTGATATTAATAACCTGGGAAGCTCCATGTTTATTACCCCATTCCCAGGCTATAAACATCAGCCCCCAGATGTCGGCTTTGCCTCAGCTTGTTATTTAAATTTCGTGGGTCCCCACAGCATTTTTTTCTCTAAGTTATTGAATTATTAGCTAAATGTATCAACATTAAACTACACACACACACTGCACTAATTATATAAATGGCATTAACATCTTTCTATCTATTTATTCCATGCATATATATCTATTCTATTTATTCTATTCTGATGGGTCACCCTGTCAATTTACCGTACCGGCTGATGAAATGGGTTTTTTAGGAGATGAGTGTGTAAAAACCGGACATCACACGCATGGTCCATGTGCCGTGTGATTTTTTTCTCGCACCCCTTGACTTGCATTGGCGAGTCTCATCTGATGTACGCGGCCAATCACTGTATGCTTTGATTTTTTTTCTCAGTCCATTTTTACCTGAGAAAAAAAGGCAGATGAGCAGGGAATCATAGGATAACATTACTCAGTGTGCAATCCGATTTTTTTTTATCGGACTGCATGCGTTCGTTTTTTACGCAGATGACGGCTTACCCTTACGGTCTAGATTTGAGGCTGAATTAGCATTACTTAGCAATAGATTTGGACATTTACTGTAACTTACAATGTTTATTACGGCTCTGTCCTCCACAATGTATAGGAGGACTTGGTTTGGTCAGTCATTTGATAGTGGCTGACTTCCATATACTATATCTGTTGCTGTAGATTTATGACGATGCATGCACAGTATAAATATACAGGATAAATAATCTGAAAGTACATTAGAAAATATTTTTTGGGTGATTTTTTTTGTCTTTTTATAAGTACACACTGCCGATCAGAAAGACGATTGCAGCCTAGTGTGGATCATCACTTCCAAAAATTGTCCTGTATGCTATCCACTGTCTAGAATAGTGTTAAAAAGATCAAACAGCGTTTGCTGATTGAACAGAAATCAATAATTGTATTTAATGGCTTTATGAAGAAAATAAATGACCCTCGCACTCTTAATGGATTAATGTCAGTCGTGAGCTATGCATCGCATACTGCTGACACAGTCCGGAGCAAAGTGGTGTCAATTTTCATGAGAGTGCCTTAAAGCCTTCTCTGAAAGGAATTGTGTTTTAATGCCATTTCAGATGTCATTTTTGAGAGGGATTTCTGCAATGCCATTTCATAACAGTGAAAGCACACTCTGAATTGTTCCGACTCTCTTGTCATTGACACATGGGGCAGCCGGGTCACCTTTTTAACAAAATGTTCCCTGAGAATTAAACCCAGACAAATAAATGTGCGCATTACATAAATACAAATTAGCCATTTATAGTGTTGTTTAATACGGCCAGCGCGAGGGAAGCTTTTCTTCTGTGCAGAATCACTTACTCGCTTTGGCCGCTGACAGCTAAACATTTTTCTAAATGAAGAAAACAGCTTATGACAAACATCCACATAAAAGTCTGCAATGTGAGGCAAATGTGATGAAGAGTACATTAATAGAGCACTTGTGGATCAAAGTAAGAGGCTTCTTAAGGCGTACATGGAACTAAATATTTCTTTTGTTGTCAGATGTGACGCGCTGAAGTACCCAAATTGTAGTCTGATAGCGAGAATAAAGGCAATATTTCTGTGTCTGCCACATTAAGTCAATGACTAATGTCAGCCAAACAATATTTAGCTCTCGTCACAGTGAGACAAGTCACATAAATCTCAGCAACCAGGAGAAACTCTCACCTAAAAGCAATAAAAGAAGCCATATTGTAGGCCGAGCTCCAGCCAACCTATCATGGAATTAGCGACATCACTTAAGACACTTTAACAATTCCTGACAGGAATTCGGCAGACCCGTGTGACAACTGTTACATTAACATTCACTTAATCCCTTAAGGAAAAAAAGCCCACGATTTCCAACCTATTTACAAGACATTTCATGGTGCTTTATATCTGGCCATTGTAATCCTTCAAGGCCATAGTCCCAGGGTGTTCTGCTATCTCTGGGTGATACACTGATTTCCTTAATCCTCCATTACTTAGTACGCAGGTATAAAATACTTTAGAATCTGTAGTGTTCCTAATGTCTTATTGTTTTATATTGTTGTCTGAAATTTTGGTGTGTTATTTAGGCCAAAAACACCACTGCCAGATGTTTTGTGGGAGACTATAGGGAAATGTTACTCACAGCAGATACATTGCATTTCATGCATTGTTTTTATCTCACGTATTTTATGATTTGTGGCTCTTTGCTCTCTCAAATGCAGCAGGCACTAGATATGGTATTGTTCTCCCATAGATATCTACAGGTTATTTTATGTGTGCTAATGTACTGTATATTGCATTTTTTATGCAATTTTTATGTTGTGCTTTTGACTTTACAACTTGTAAGATTCTACAAGGAATCTTGTAATCATCTGATTTATGAATCCACATCAATTAGGTTAAAAAAAGCAACTAGAAAAATTACAGAGCGTGTACCAGAAAAGAAGCTATGCAATACTCAGGAATATAACATGTCATCTTTACTCCCTTTTACTGGTGGGCACTTTTTTCATAATAATAATAATAATAATAATAATAATAATATTTATTTTTATATAGCGCTAACATATTCCGCAGCGCTTTACAGTTTTTGCACACATTATCAACGCTGTCCCCGACGGGGCTCACAATCTAAATATGGATTTGTACCAACAAAAGAAGAATATATCTACTTTTGATGAATGCCATCTATTTCTTCTGATTTCCTATAGCCTATATATATTTATATTTACAGTATATATGTGCTCTCTATGATATCTCACTTATATAATGCCTTTTTGCCATCTCTTACAGAAACATTATATAAAAAGATAAGGGAGAGTCAAAACATATGATTACTGATTGTTGTAAAGAAACATACTTGTACAACAAAGGCATACCTATATGCTGTATTTCACAGAAAAAGCTGTGATTGGCAGGGTCTGAGTGGGAGGGATGAAATTACACATCCCTAAGACTGTGAATAAACACCCAGTTGGACTGCAAGCAGAGATTTCAAATACTTCGCTACAAAACAAATGTGAATATCTCTGCAATGAAATGGCGCAGCGCAAGACTTAAAAAAGTGGCAGAACCAGGGGAGCTCAGAGATTTTTACAAAGTATTAATGTCATCACATGCCTGTCAACAGATGTGGATAACTGGTAAATGACCCAAGGACTGGACAAGATCCAGGTTTATTCTTATTCCGAGGAATGGAGATGTTATCGAGTGTGGAAACTATGGGACTATTGCACTCATACCAGTAAAATACTACTGAAGATCATACAAAGAGATCCTTCAAAGAGCTGACAGAGGAATAGCTCTATGTCTTTGACCAAGAAGCAACAGTCCGAAAGGAACACGGTGACACAGCATGGTTCAAACTAGAGTGAGGAGTCAGACAAAGCTGAATCCTTTCACCAGGTATGACCGGGACACATTTGAAATGGATGGCTACAAACTGGAAGTTGTAAAATACTTCAACCTACTCGGATCAATGATCACTCAAGATGCAGCGACGACACTGGAAATCAATAGGAGAATAGCTGTGGGCAAATGAACAATGAAGTCACTGGACAAGGTTTTCAAATCGAGGAACATTTCACTGGTGACGAAGACATGGCTCGTACATAGCCTGGCCTGTTCTGTAGTAACATATGGATGCAAAACCTGGACAATAAAGAAACAACGAAAAGAGGGAAAACCAGCTCATCCCCCTGTGGCTTAAGTCCTGGAGTCCATGATCAGCGCTGCTGCAGGCACTCAAGTAGAAGAAGAGAGGAGGAAGATCCAGCTCACAAGACACCGAATTCCGGTAAAATTATGAATTCCTTTATTCCAAAACTATCAAAAACATGTAAATGTCCATATATATATTTGACAGCATATACAGTAGAGCTAAAGTCCATGATGGAAAGATGGGGATGAAAGTGGCTATGGTTACCGGACGCATTTTGAACATTGTTCACATTATTAAACTTGGTATGAATGAATATAAAGAAATAAGGAAGAAGAAGAATCAATGCTTTCAAAATGTGGTGCTGCAGAAGGATGCTATCAATACAATGGATGCAGAAAGAACAAACAAATCAATTTTTTAACAAATCAAGCCAGACATGTCACTGAAAGCAAAAGTGACCAAACTACTACTTGCCTACTTTGGACACATGATATGAAGAGAGCAATCACTGGAGAAGGACATCATGGTCGAAAGAAAAGAAGGAAAAAGATCAAGAAGAAGGCCAGTAACCCGATTGCTTGATACAATCAAGACAATGATGGAGAAGACCCTGGTGGACCTATCCAGGCTTGCACAAGATCGATCTGCCTGCAGAGTGTTCATCTATCAAGTCGGAATGGCTCGAGATCGAGCTGAAGGCGGTTTATAATAATTGAAATCACTTTCTTTGTACAAATGACAAACTATTTTTAACTATGTGCATGATCAATGAAAATTCATTCATTTGCTGTTTACGATTTGTACCTAAAAACTATTGCCGATTTATTTTTTCAGATTTTTTCTCCACTTGTAAATAGACATCTTTAAACAGGAAGTATGAGTGATCTCAAAAGCAAAAAAAACTACTGCAAAAATATGATTATTATTCCATATAAATGCATGCCTTTCAAATGCAATATTGTTAATTAGCACTCACAATCTTCACATATAAAAGGACAATACCTCCAGTGAAATTATGTGTGAAAATAGGGTTCATTAAACAACAATTATACCCCCCAGCAACTAATGCTTCTGTATAGGGAAAAACTAGACAACGGAAACAATGGCACCTCCTCTGCACTTTATTTGCATGATAACCTTTATGTGCAGATATTCCAGCAGCTGTCCATCTGTATGTTATCATAGCTGTATACCTGTATATTTTCAGCTTGCATAAACACAATAGCTGATATTAAAATGAAGACACCACATGAATTGCAAGCATTTCCTATACTAATGTTGTGTGCTTGATTAAAACACCTTTCATAATAACGGACTGTCCTTGTAATGTTATTCACACATTATAAAGCTCTTTATATGCGCCGTGCCTATGCCAATGTAAATAATCGTAAGTGAAGGCAATGTCTAAAAAGCATCGTATTGTTTGCTCCTTTGTACATTACATATGTGTATCACACTCTCAGTATTTTGACAGTATTTAATCTTAGTATATGTAAATCAAAATCAGGAGATGAACAATTAGAGGAAAATTATAATAGAAACATATCACCACTTCTGTATTTATCACCCACTCCTGGTTTTGGCTTACAAATACTGAGGTAAAAAACTCACCAAATACTGACTGATGTTCTCGGAGGAGTGCTATCAATGGTTTTCTCGGACAGCACTCGTACCTATAATATATATAATATATACAGTGGGGCAAAAAAGTATTTAGTCAGTCAGCAATAGTGCAAGTTCCACCACTTAAAAATATGAGAGGCGTCTGTAATTTACATCATAGGTAGACCTCAACTATGGGAGACAAACTGAGAAATAAAAATCCAGAAAATCACATTGTCTGTTTTTTTATCATTTTATTTCCATATTATGGTGGAAAATAAGTATTTGGTCAGAAACAAACAATCAAGATTTCTGGCTCTCACAGACCTGTAACTTCTTCTTTAAGAGTCTCCTCTTTCCTCCATTCATTACCTGTAGTAATGACACCTGTTTAAACTTGTTATCAGTATAAAAAGACACCTGTGCACACCCTCAAACAGTCTGACTCCAAACTCCACTATGGTGAAGACCAAAGAGCTGTCAAAGGACACCAGAAACAAAATTGTAGCCCTGCACCAGGCTGGGAAGACTGAATCTGCAATAGCCAACCAGCTTGGAGTGAAGAAATCAACAGTGGGAGCAATAATTAGAAAATGGAAGACATTCAAGACCACTGATAATCTCCCTCGATCTGGGGCTCCACGCAAAATCCCACCCCGTGGGGTCAGAATGATCACAAGAACGGTGAGCAAAAATCCCAGAACCACGCGGGGGGACCTAGTGAATGAACTGCAGAGAGCTGGGACCAATGTAACAAGGCCTACCATAAGTAACACACTACGCCACCATGGACTCAGATCCTGCAGTGCCAGACGTGTCCCACTGCTTAAGCCAGTACATGTCCGGGCCCGTCTGAAGTTTGCTAGAGAGCATTTGGATGATCCAGAGGAGTTTTGGGAGAATGTCCTATGGTCTGATGAAACCAAACTGGAACTGTTTGGTAGAAACACAACTTGTCGTGTTTGGAGGAAAAAGAATACTGAGTTGCATCCATCAAACACCATACCTACTGTAAAGCATGGTGGTGGAAACATCATGCTTTGGGGCTGTTTCTCTGCAAAGGGGCCAGGACGACTGATCCGGGTACATGAAAGAATGAATGGGGCCATGTATCGTGAGATTTTGAGTGCAAACCTCCTTCCATCAGCAAGGGCATTGAAGATGAAACGTGGCTGGGTCTTTCAACATGACAATGATCCAAAGCACACCGCCAGGGCAACGAAGGAGTGGCTTCGTAAGAAGCATTTCAAGGTCCTGGAGTGGCCTAGCCAGTCTCCAGATCTCAACCCTATAGAAAACCTTTGGAGGGAGTTGAAAGTCCGTGTTGCCAAGCGAAAAGCCAAAAACATCACTGCTCTAGAGGAGATCTGCATGGAGGAATGGGCCAACATACCAACAACAGTGTGTGGCAACCTTGTGAAGACTTACAGAAAACGTTTGACCTCTGTCATTGCCAACAAAGGATATATTACAAAGTATTGAGATGAAATTTTGTTTCTGACCAAATACTTATTTTCCACCATAATATGCAAATAAAATGATAAAAAAAACAGACAATGTGATTTTCTGGATTTTTTTTTCTCAGTTTGTCTCCCATAGTTGAGGTCTACCTATGATGTAAATTACAGACGCCTCTCATCTTTTTAAGTGGTGGAACTTGCACTATTGCTGACTGACTAAATACTTTTTTGCCCCACTGTATATAATATGCCTATGGGGTTGTGCACTTGTCCTTTTTTCACTTGGACTGAGTGGCTAGTGGAGACATGCTGATTGTGATCTGAAAGTCAGCTCAAAATCAGCAATACAACTCTATGGGGCCGTGAAAAAAATCGGACTGCACTCAGCTGAGTGCTGTCCGATAGTCACAGACTGACAGAATGGACAATGTAGAGAATTTTTTTTTTCTCTCCATGCCTGAGAAATACTGATGCCACTCTGCTCAATCTCTGATCAAACTCTGATCAGAATAATTGAGCTGTTTGTCTCGGATGTGGAGAAATCGGTCGTATGAACCTACCCATACTGAAATGCCTTGGAACCAGTCTACTTAAAGATTTCAGTAAAAAAATCTGCAACAAATACAATACAAAACTACATCGGAATTCAGTCAAAAATGTAGAGAATTACGAAGACTGCTTGCTTCACCATCGCATACGGGTATAACTGTTGGCAAACTTTGCATCAAAATCTGCAGATTTTTGTATGTTGGATTATTGCAATAAATAGCTGAAAAGTTAATAATAAAAGTATACTGATCCTGATTTTAGATATAGTAGATACAGGGATGAAGCTTAGAACAGTTCACATAGTCATTCTCATTACTGACGACCCTAGCACAGATAGAAAAATGTAACTGATATATGTGGATTTGTGTGGGTTTTTATATACACTGTTTTTTTCTGCTACTCCCTTCTTCTTGTTTATCTGTGCAGATGGAGAAAATATGGGTTATGACAGGATAAATCAGCAGAAGCTTCTTTTAATACTTCAGTCCATGGTAACGGTTTAATTAGGAACATCTTGGCGCAGATTCTGATCTATGTGTCAGTCTATCCCAGAAGAGAACAGTACACAATCCATCTTTGTTTTATTGCACTACATGAGGAAAGTGTCCAGGGGCCTGAGCGGAGCGCGGCAAGGAGTTGTGTGTGTGATATGGGAGTACGTTAATCAGTAATAATCCCTGCAACTGACGCGGAACACGTCTGAGGACAAGGACGAGTGCAAACATATCACAAGGAATACAAATAGGACAAAGGATGATGAAGGGTTAGAAAATCTGTGCATAGCCAAAGATATCACACAGAAAGCACAGTGCCATCTAAAACAAGGCACTGCCATACCGCCTAGATTTGGGAAGGAGCAACTTTTCCCTAATATACATACGTCAGTTAGGCACCTGCAGATTAAAGTAAAAACAAATAGTCATTACCATTAATTATAATAGTATGTAAAACAGTGATTTCAAAACTGGTAACGGTAATGTAAAACTACACCTTCCTGTAAATGCGATATCCAGCCAGTTAAAAATATTCTAAACCATACTAAAATGTATAAAAATAACAAAGAAAGTCAGACCCACTGCTCTGATCTTCTAAAATTTGCACTCTCTGGTTACTTCACCAGTCTGTACTTCCTGCTGCCACAATACCATTTCAGGGACATCTGACTTATGCAGTCAATCACAGTCAATCACTGGCTATAGAGGCTCACCACTGCAGCCAATCAGTGGCTTTAGAGGGTTACAGGTGCTGCCAATCACTGGCTGTAGAAAGACATAGATTGAAACAATCACTGGCTGTTTCGGGACACCACCGCAACCAATCACTGGCTGTAGTGGGTCACTGTTGCAGCCAATCACTGTCTGTAGAGGGACACAGCTAGAACCAATCACTGCCAGTAGCTGTCACATGTCCGTGAGTTGGAACATCATAATTTCAGCAGCAAATAAAGAATCAATGTCGGTAGAGGGACACAGCTAGAACCAATCACTGTCTGGAGAGGGACACAGCTAGAACCAATCACTGTCTGAAGAGGGACACAGCTAGAACCAATCACTGTCTGGAGAGGGACCCAGCTAGAACCAATCACTGTCTGAAGAGGGACACAGCTAGAACCAATCACTGTCTGGAGAGGGACACAGCTAGAACCAATCACTGTCTGGAGATGGACACAGCTAAAACCAATCACAGGATGCAGGGGGTCACTATTGCAGCCAATCACTGTCAGTGAGGCCGTACTGGGGCCCTGCCATAAAAGGCAGGCCGACATGACAGGGTTGGGGTGGGAATCTGAGTGGGGTGGTTGAGGGGTATAGAAGGGGTTAATCTATTAGGGGAGGCTATTGGGAGCAAACGTGTGGGAGGAGGGACTGTAGGGGATGGGATAGCAGGGAAAAGGGGTATATAATTGGATGCCCGGAAAGAAAGCAGCCATCTTAGGCACATACTGGATCAAGTTAGGAATCTCCCACCAACCCTCCCTTTAATTTTATATTTTGATATGAAGTTACAGGAGTCAGAAAAGGGGACTGAGGGGCTTGCAAAATCTTACATTTTTATTAGTAATATATTGTACTGTGGCATGTTTCCTTGTTAATTTTTATTTGCTAATCTTATTATGTCGCAGCATGAGGCAGGGAGGGTCCTCGAAGTTGGTGGATGTGGTTTAGTGGTGGATCAGTGGGGGGACCCAGAAGGTTCTGGAACCCCTCAAGTGGAATCTATTAAGTGGCTGGTTGGTGGTGGAATAAGTTTATAACACCAGGTTGGTTAACAGCTGCCTCTGAACTGGTGCTAAATAGCTAGAGATAAAATATTCAGCCTGAGCAGTTGGTTATGTACATTCTGCCTGTCACAGATCAGGGGCTTCGAGGACCATCCTCCAAGTTTAATCTGTTATACTTGTTATTATAATACAGCTGATGTGGCCATTAAAATGCATCCTGGTCTGTAGTTTGGTTATTTAAGGGGATTGTGATGGGTGGAGGGGGAAGATTATATAAAGGGCGATCACGCATGACTCGCCAATACCCTTTGTCATGCAGAGGGTCCAATACTGGCATAAGCAGTCACATGACTCTGCATCAGGACATCATAATTACAGCAGCAAGTAAAGATTTGGTGGGGACTCCGGAGGTACTGGAATCAGGCCTGCAGGGCATCGATTTAGAAATTATGACCTCTATTCTAATGTTAGCACATTCTAGGATCTTTTAAAATATATGTTTTTTAACAATAGTAATCTCTACTGCTCTGCAGGAGTCACTAAGAAATGCAACCAAAATTCTCTAAATGAAATTTGCAAATGTGAAAATCACAAAGTCCATAAAACTATCATGAAATCTTATGTCTGAGTTATATTTAGTCTTCAGCAGGAACACGGCAGGGAATATGATATTTCCTGCTACGTTGCAGGTTATTTCAGGGATTACTGCTGGTAGGCGAAGCAATTGCAGTAATGACATCATATTACAGAATTGCTCCAATGTAGGATTTCACATTGAGCTAAAACTGTGACTAAAGGAGTGACTTCAAGGTCATGAATACATGCTTGTCTAAAGGCCCCGTCTCACTTAGCGACGCTAAAGCGATCCCGACAACGATACGACCTGTCAGGGATCGTTGCTGCATCGCTATGTGGTCGCTGGTGAGATGTCAAACAGTGAGATCTTCCCAACGATCGCTGCTGCGATCTCGCTGTTTGACATCTCACCAGCGACCTGTAGCGACCTGTACAACGATGTCACATGGGAGCTATTATGATGATTCAGTGTCTGAGTCGTCAACGAGGTCGTTGGTAAGGTGTCAAACACAGCGATGTCTGCTACCCAGCGGGACCTCAACGATCAAAAAAAGGTCCAGGCCATTTCGACACGACCAGCGATCTCACAGCAGGGGCCTGATCGCTGGTACGTGTCACACATAGCGAGATCGCTACTGAGGTCGCTGTTGCGTCACAAAACTTGTGACTCAGCAGCGATCTCGCTAGCGATCTCGCTTAGTGAGACGGGGGCTTTAAGCCCATATGCTGCTCACCCTTTGGTGCATATGTTTGCTTAGTTTTACAACAACAGAGAAGCTGACAGTCCTTCTCCATGGAAGGGTATCCTGACCCTGAAGTCCTAAGTACTTATCAGCACTTTCACTGGCAAAGTTGCACAAGACACAAGCATTAAACTCTTTCAAATGGGCCACTTATGACCCCTCCATGATTAAGGACTTTCTGTGGATGAGCCAGAATCCCTCTAACAAGCCACTGGCTATAGTCACACTTTTATCTCCAATTTAGTGCAACAGCCATATGAAAGTCAGTTTTTATTAGACACTTATTTGAATCATGGGGTTTAACCTGTCAGATTCACACAGCGCTGACCACTCTTCTGCATCTATCAAAAGCTACTTTACACATCCAGCACATTTCTGTAAAGGGCAGCACACTCAAAGTCCAGGTGATTTATACCAGATAGGCAAGTCAGTTTGTCTGACTGTCTCTCATCATTTCACGACTCTCTACAGACTTCGAGGTGTCGAGTAAAATATTTATTATTACCTCTAGCACTTCTGCGCTGTACCGAGGACATCTCCAAATACCCTGGAAATCTTAGATGGAAACAATGGCTCACACCGTATTTATTGGTCTTATTCAGGAATGGGCTAATCATTTCAGTAAGAAATGTAAAAGAAAAATGTGAAAATGTATATTGTGCATTACAGAATAGTATTTTTTTCGTATGGAAAAATCTAAATTGCATCTTTTATTTATTTATACCAGTAAGGAATAAAATTTCAATCTGGTCAAACATATCCATTAGCTATTTTTTTCTGATTTTTCCATAAGCATGCATGACCAACTTGGCTAAGTATGCATGTGTCCTAAATGATCAGTTGGGCAAAGGGGAATAAACACCTGAAAGTTACTTTGGGTCCCAGACTATCTAAGAACAAAAAGATTGGGCACTGAAATGCAACGTGTGACACTCTCAAAACAATCCATAGTTAGCCGGTCCCTCCAAAATTGGATGGTTAAAGGGTGTTCCCATCTCCAAGATCCTATCCCAATATGTAGTAGGTCTAATAATAATAATATTAGCAGATACCTCAAATTAGAAATATAGTATAGTTCTGATTAGCTACGCAGCTTACCCCATGTGCAGGGTATTGCAGTAGCTTAGATATACATGTTTATAACCACTAACAACTAACTGTCATTATACCAGTAACTGTAACCATGGATATCTAAGCTACCGCAATATTCTGCTTTGCTCAAGTCGAGTATATAGTATATCTCAACTTCAGAAAGCATTTGATAAAGTGTCTTATACTATCCTTATTTAAGAAATGACCAAGTATGGGATTGACAAGGCTACGATTAGGTGGATTCACAATTGGCTCAGTGATCGTATTCATAGAGTGATAATAAATGGTTTCACATCTAATTATTATTATTATTATTATTATTTATTATAGCGCCATTTATTCCATGGCGCTTTACATGTGAGGAGGGGTACAAGTACAATAATCTTGAATAATACAAGTCACAACTGGTACATAAGAAGAGAGGACCCGGCCTGCGAGGGCTCACAATCTACAAGGGATGGGTGAGGATACAGTAGGTGAGAATAGAGCTGGTCATGCAGTGGTTTGGTCGATTGGTGGTTACTGCAGGTTGTAGGCTTGTCGGAAGAGGTAGGTCTTCAGGTTCTTTTTGAAGGTTTCCATGGTAGGTGAGAGTCTGATATGTTGCGGTACAGAGTTCCAGAGTAGGGGTGATGCGCGAGAGAAATCTTGTATACGATTGTGGGAAGAGGAGATAAGGAGATCTTGTGAGGATCGGAGGTTGCCTGCAGGAAAGTACCGGGAGACGAGGTCACAGATTTATGGAGGAGACAGGTTGTGGATGGCTTTGTATGTCATGGAAAGGCTTTTGTACTGGAGTCTTTGGGGAATGGGGAGCCAGTGAAGGGATTGACAGAGGGGAGAGGCCGGGGAATAGCGGGGGGACTGGTGGATTAGTCGGGCAGCTGAATTTAGAATAGATTGGAGGGGTGCAAGAGTGTTAGAGGGGAGGCCACAGAGCAGGAGGTTACAGTAGTCGAGGCGGGAGATGATGAGGGCATGGACTAGGGTTTTTGCAGATTCTTGGTTTAGGAATGTATAGATCCGTGAAATATTTTTGAGTTGAAGGCGGCAGGAAGTGGAAAGGGCTTGGATATGCGGTTTGAAGGAGAGATCAGTTTCAATGATTACCCCAAGACAGGGAGCTTGTGGGACTGGGGAGAGTGGGCAGTCATTTAATGTAATGTAATGGATAGGTTCATTGGGGGGGTTGCTTAATGGGGGAAAGACAATGAATTCTGTTTTGTCCATGTTAAGTTTTAGAAATCTAGCAGAGAAGAAGGATGAAATAGCGGATAGACATTGAGGGATTCTGGTTAGTAGGGTGGTGATATCTGGTCCAGAAATGTAGATCTGTGTGTCGTCAGCATAGAGATGATACTGAAAACCGTGAGATGGCAAGAGTGTTTCAAGTTGGGCACCACAAGGCTCTGTCCTGGCCCCGCTGTTGTTGTTCAAGATTTGTATAAATGATCTAGAAAAGGCAACTGAAGGAAAACTAATCAAATTTTCAGATGATGCACAGCTAGGAGGCATAGCTAACACTAGAGAAGACAGAGAAAGGATTCAGAAGGCTCTAGATAACCTTTAACAATGAGCAGAATTAATAGAATGGTATTTAACAAGGGATTCTACATCATCATCTGGGCAAGAAAAAGGAAAATGACATCTACAGAATGAGAGGAATAGAACTAAGCAACAGCATGTGTGAAAAAGATAAGGGTATACTAATAGATCACAGGCTTCACATGAGTCAACAGTGTGATGCAGCTGCAAAAAAAGGCAAACACATTTCTGGGATGTATTAAGAGAAGCATAAAATCTAGATGATGTGAAGGAATTATCTCTCTCTACTCCTCCTTGGTCAGGCCTCATCTGGTATTGTGTGTCCAGTTCTGAGCACCACATTGAAAAACTGGAACAGGTTCAGAAAAGAGCTACCAGGATGGTGAGCACACTGCAAAGTATGTCCTACAAGGAACTGTTCTCTGAATCTTTAGTTTGCAAAAAAGAAGGCAAAGAGGAGACTTAATAGATGTCTATAAATATCTGAAGGGATGTCACAGTATAGAGGGATCATCCTTAGTCTCATTTGCACATGGAAACACGAGAAGCAAAGGAATGAAACTAAAATAGAGAAGATACAGATTATATATTAGAAAAAAACTTTTTGACAGTGAGAGTGATCAATGAGTGGACAGGCTGCCACGAGAGGTGGGGAGTTCTCCTTCAATGGAAGTCTTCAAACGAAGGCTGGACAGGACTGTCTAAGATGGTTTAATGAATCCTTTATTGAGCAGGAGGTTGGACACAATGACCCTGGATGTCCTTTCCAACTCTAGCATTCTATGATTCTATACCAACTTAAGTAAACTTTTCTCTTACAAGTATCAGAACTTTAAGGCTGTAAGTGAAAATCCATGTAATGTAAATCATTAAATGATGATTTATTCAGACATATAATTGCCTCTAAGGGGATCTTCCTGTAATGTAGATCATTGAATTATGACCTACTAAGAGACAGCATCCTCTAGAACAGTAGTTTTCTTTATTCAACTAAATATATGTTTATTTTAATTGCTCAAAATCCATATAACAATGGGCCATTCCTCTAGTTTGTGCATCCAAAACTTTGCTTCATTCTTTTTTCCCCTTTCTTCACATTGATCTATTTTTTTCCATTTTCAAAATGAATATCTATGATGAGCACTCATACAGTATCCCATATTGTACCTTCTGAAGTGGTCCACAGAGCTGCACATTACTGGGGTAATCACAGTGCACAGAGTGAGCTGCGCCCAGAAGTCAACCAATGTCCCAATGTGGCCAGATGTGGAACCAATGATCAAGCAGAAATGCATCAAACAATATAGAAAGATCAAGGTACATCAATGGCTTGAATGAATTTATAATGAATATATATATAATATATAATGAATTTATTTCCAAAGACATACTGATAGGGAATTTAGATTGTGAGCCCCAACAGGGACAGCGACGATAATGTGTGCAAACTGTAAAGCGCTGCGGAATATGTTAGCGCTATATAAAAATAAAGATTATATATTACCGTATTTTTCGGACTATAGGACGCACCGGACTATAAGGCGCACCCAGGTTTTAGAGGTGGAAAATAGGGAAAAAAATATTTGAAGCAAAAAAAATGTGGTAAAATATTTAATAACATAAATAACATACTATTATACGTGGTGCTATTATATATAATAGTATGTTATTATGTTGGAAGCTGCGGGACCAGTGTGGTGTCTGTGAAGTACGATATGAAGACGCTGGAGGGTGAGTATAAGGGCTCATTTCCACATGCGAGGCACACGTCCGTATCTCGCATGTGGAAACCAAGCTCTGGCGCCGGCACTTTGGAGCGGAGCTGTGCAGCTCCATGTGTTCCTATGCGGCCGCATGCTCCGCTCTGGAGTGCCGGCTCCACAGCTTGGTTTCCACATGCGAGATACAGACGTGTGCCTCGCATGTGGAAATGAGCCCTAAGAATGGGTGCACAGGGCTTATAGTGAAAGCACCACTCCAGCACTGCAAAATAACACTGGAGTGCTGCTTTAAAATCCCATGGGAGAACTATAACTCCCAGCATGTCCTGCAGATCCTATGACATGCTGGGAGTTATAGTTCACCAAAGGAGTGGCAGAGTGCTTTATTGTGTTTTGTAAAGACTGACCTCTTAATTGTGGCAGCCAGCCACACTGTGGTGAGGTAAAAGCTGGAGCATCCCATGGCTGCACACACAGAGCCCTCCCTGTTGTTGTTGCCTTTCCACAGCGCAGGACATAAGAGGAAGCTGCAGATTCTAGGTGGGAGTCTGAAGGACCTGTGATGATGTCAGAAGAGGGAGGGCTCTGAGCTGCCATGTGATGCTCCAGCCCACCCACTTCTGACATCACACAGGTCCTCCCTGTGCACCAGACAGCTCAGCGTCCAGCACAGGCAGGTATGCAGCGATCTCCTGGCCCCTGCTGCTGCCTCCTCCTCCCCCGGACACACAGATTCTCCCCAGAATCAGTGCTGGGGAAACTGTGTGTCGCTGCTTAAGTGCAGTATTCATTTGCTGCTCCCCTCTCACCGCTCAGCTGATCGGTGGGCGGGGAGCAGCTAATAAATATTCACTGCACTTAATCAGCGGGGCCATGTGCTTTCCCCAGCAGCTGATTCCGGGCAGCGGGGACATCCTGAAGTGGGATAACAGTGCGATCCCACTCGCTGCTGCCCCCCTCCCCACATGCTATATCCGTACTATAAGATGCACCCACACTTTCCTCCCAAATTTGGAGGAAAAAAAGTGCGTCTTATAGTCGGAAAAATACGGTATATATGAGGGTCAAAAAAATTGACAGCTGGATGTAGAGGTAAGCTGGCACCCTGTTATCATTCCATAAGTCAAGAGGTGATATCTTTTTGATAATGTAACATCTAAAGTGTAGATAAAACATAGCATCAAAACCAGAGAACCACGCAAAGCAATGGTAGCTTTACTTACTGATGGTCTAGACTCTGTAATGAATATGTAGACCACGTGGCCACTCCAAAGTGATTAATGTTTGGAAAATCCTGGCAGCCATAAATATGAGTACACACGATTCATATTGAATTAACCAGCAACTTCACATTAACGTCTGGAGGAGCGATGTGTGGAGCTGTGACTGTCAACATAGCCACAGGGGTGATTGTTAAATAAATGAAAAAATAAAGTATGCCATGCAATCAGTAGACATGAGGTTTGGTGAGTGTGTGTATTCATGTGTTTACATAAAGGGAAATCTGAAATGAAGTCAAGAGATTGTTAGAGTCTTCTAGTAGACAATGTAATGAAGTACAGCAAGCAATCACATTCACTTACAGGAAGAATAACAAAATGCATTAGAAAAACCACCAGGGTGGCAAAGTAAAAATCCCATTCATGCTGCTGTTTATTGGAATTGATATATTCACTTCAGCACCGCATAATTACATTTATAAAATCACAAGGCCTTTGGAAAAATTATGTGTGGCATGAAAAAGTATATTATACACTGGCATCTATTCTATCTTATATAGAAACACAGAGCCGAGGATGTGTGGGAGAGTTGTGTCCCATATATTTCACCACTCCCTTGAGGAAGGCAACAACCTACACAAATTTCTGATGGGAAATCTTCAAGGAGAGCTCAACATAAAGTCTCCAGAGGTTTGCCCTAGAAATGTAGATTTTGGTTCCACATCCTTAAACAGTTACAGTACAGATCTCGTCTTCAGAGGCCCAAAGCATTCAGGTAAAGTAACATTAAAAAGGTGGACAGCAGAAAGCGAACCATATAATGATAGGTGGTCCATTAGAATTCTGACAACAAGAGCACAATCTTAGGACAATCAGTGGGGAAGGTCATTGAATTGGCATAGTTGAGCCAAAAGTCTAAAGCCCTCCCATACAAATAAAACTAATGTAGGTCAAATCCGTTAACATTGACTGTCCAACCAACAGTCTAATGTGTATGGGGGCCTCGGACAATTGATTGGAATGGAATTAAGGATCCGGCATGTTTGATTTCAGACTGTCAATCTTTCTGTTCTCCCTGAATTAAGCTGTTCTCTCAGAGAGAACACAGGAGAACTGTGTATGAGCCAGATGATCGAGATGGCTGCTAGCCAAATGACCAGCCGAACATCTAATGTGTATGGTGCGCTTCCATTGTATTTATAGGAGAGCAAACAAGAATGTAGTAAGCATTTTATAATTTTATTTATTATTATTTCTTTTAACTATTTTATTTTTATTTATTTTATCAATCAATTGCATAGCAAGTAAAGATTAATAAATCTGTACCTTTAATCCCTTCCCAACATGGCCAGTTTCAATTTTTGTATTTTTGCTCCCCCCGCCCCCTTCTTCCAAGAGCTATAACGCTTATAATTTTCTGTCCACATAGACATATGAAGGCTTTTTTATCCAGGTCAAGTTGTACTTTTGAGTGGCATTCATTTTACCACATAGTACAGGAAAATGGGAAAAAAAAATCCAAGTGCAGTGAAATAGCAAAAAAAAAGGGAAATTCTGACATTGTTTTTTTGGAATTCTTTTTATGGTGTACATTGTCTGGTAGAAATGACCTAGTAATATGATTATCCTTATCAGTATCATTATAGTGATACCAAACTTGTCCAGGTTTTTTTTAATTATTTTAGTGGTGAAAAAAATTAGAAATTTGTAAAACAACTTAAAATTTGGGCATTATGTTGTCATTTTCTGAGACCCGTAACATTTTTGGTCGGTAGAACTGTGTTAAGGCTTATTTTTTGTGGAGAGAAATGACTTTTTATTGATACCATTTTGGAATAGATATGACATTTTGATCACCTACTACATCATTTTTTGCAGACCAAAAAACCCACGGTGTTGGAGTTTTTAATGTTTTACTGTTTACGGTGTTTATTGATCAGGCTAATTATTTTTAGATTTTGATAGATCAAACTTTTATGTATTTTTTAAGTTTTTTATTGTCTTTATTTTCAATGTTTCAAGGAAGGGAAGAAGGTTATGATTTGAACTTTTATGGGCTTTTTTTTTCATTTTTTCACATTTTTTTAAACCTTTTTGGTGGCTGTTGATAAACAATGATCCCTAAACACATTAAGTAAATGTTGACAGAACCTGCTGATTTTGGCAGTATCAGACCAACAAACCAATGTCCATGAAGGTTATTAGACTTTATTTCAACAGTAAAGGTTGGGAGAAAGAATGATTAAGTATGATGTATTTCAAAGTGCCTTATCCACTGTTACTACAGGAGATAAACTGAAAACACATCACCTGTTGGCCACGATGAGAGTCGGTAGTTAGAGCTAATTGTCCATGGAGGGTTTGACTGACAACTATCTAAAGTGTATGAGGGGCTAAATCCGGTCTAGGAATCAAACTGTTTGTAGGCTTGGCATAATTGGGCTAGATCATGCTACTAATATACATCTTGCTGAATTTCAAATTATCAGAAAATTGACCTGGTATTGGCATTGGGATGTAAATGACCTATTTTATCATTTATAAAAATTGAAAAGAACCAATAAGCCAAATGACAACATTTTGTAACAACTCACAATAAGTACGTGATGTTGACGCTGTAGTTTTAAGTTATATGGTGGATCATCGAAAGTTCTTAAGGCGGTAAGTGACTAGTGTTGAGCATTCCGATACTGCAAGTATCAGGTATTGGCCGATATTTGCGGTATCGGAATTCCGATACCGAGTTCCGGTATTTTTGTGATATCGGAAATCGGAATCGGAAGTTCTTATAAGTTCCCAGGCGTGTGCGGTGCGTATGTTTCCCAGGGTCTGGAGGAGAGGAGACTCTCCTTCAGGCCCTGGGATCCATATTCATGTAAAAAATAAAGAATAAAAATAAAAAATATGGATATACTCACCCCTCCGACGGAGCGTGGACCTCAGACGTGCAACCGGCAGCCTCCGTTCCTAAGAATGAGCGAGTGAAGGACCTGCGATGACGTCGCGGCTTGTGATTGGTCGCGTGAGCGGTCACATGAGCGGTCACGCGACCAATCACAAGCCGCGATGTCATTGCAGATCTTTAACTCGCTCATTTTTAGGAACGGAGGCTGCCGGTTACAGCGGTTACTACCAGGGCGCGTCAGAGGGTGAGTATATCCCTATTTTTTATTTTTATTCTTTATTTTACACATGAATATGGATCCCAGGGCCTGAAGGAGAGTTTCCTCTCCTTCAGACCCTGGGAACCATCCAGGATACCTTCCGATACTTGTGTCCCATTGACTTGTATTGGTATCGGGTATCGGTATCGGCGATATCCGATATTTTTCGGATATCGGCCGATACCATCCGATACCGATACTTTCAAATATCGGAAGGTATCGCTCAACACTATAAGTGACCAAACTTAAATAATAGCCAAAATAATTTCTTAGGCTTGAATTTCTAGTTAAATGACAGGATTAGGCTGTAAGTCTTAAGAATAAATGTATTATGTAATGTAATTATGCATTTTGGACACTATTAGTTATTATGGATTAATGAAAAAACAATATTTGCAAATGAAATACAATAATCCAGAGATAAAACGGGCTGAATTGTCTTTTTTGGGAACTAGATCCATACCCTGGCTACATTCTACTGATAATCTACCGTCACGGTTGGAGTTAAACTTCATGCCACAGAAACATGCTGTGTGAAGAAGAGTACAGTATTTTCCTAATGAAATATTAAACAGCTCGGCGCTGCCACAGAATGAGGTAAGATGACTTCTCTTTCAAGCCTATACTTGTGAGAAGTCATGTAATTCAGGTTAAAAAAAAACTGCTTTGTTGAATAAATCTCGGCATTTATCGTCCTTCAGAAAATCAGAAGAAAGAATCCCGGTAAATAAAAAAGGGAAGGTTCGTGCAATGTCGGAATTTCACTCTTGCGGTATTATAGAAGGCACACACTTGATTAAGCACTAGGACCTTGGCCTCTTTAATAGAAAACTGTAATACGGTTTGCAAACACATTTGCCGGTGAGAATTGTCTCGGAGCTTCAGCTTGGGTGGAAGGCAATGAGGGCCTCTTCACATAAACAGTTAATCATGATCTGATGACACGCGCTTCGTACATTGCTGAGATATTCTCTTGAAATACCATCCTGGGTTCGTTGAGAGACATGTGTTTACTATGTGCAGCACGCTTGTGTGGCATGTTACATGTATAAAGCATATTTGTACAAGGGCTTTCATTCACGAGACGGATAACATATTCCCTGTGTGCCTAGAAGCTCACCTCTCTAACCTTCCCTCCTGTTACTAGAAGATTACAACGTTCCTCAACTTGTGATCTCAATCCAGTAGAGGTGGAGAGAGCTGGCCTTGGGGAGAGTGGGCACAGACCACCTGGCTGCAATGTTTGGGCATTACATGAATACAAAATAAAAAGTAAGTCACACTCCTACAAGTTGTTAGAAAATATTTTCAGTTGCCGAGTCCTTTTTTTTTTTTTCCTCCTGCTCAGTAAAAAGATCTACGGGTGCTTCTTTTCTATAGGCACATTCATTCTTCTTCCAAGTAATCATGGAGCTGTCATTCGTGAATTGCAAATGTGTGAGGACAACGAGATGCTGACAAGACAGTGTTTCTGTTGAAAAGAAAACATGTATTGTTCGCAGGGCACAAATAAATCTTTTCACTCGCTGCATCGTTGTGAAAGCAAGCAGCAAAAGCAAAATCATTTCAGTCTGCTCCTTTACTGCTCCACAAGAGTGAGGTGTCCATGCTCCCTTGTGGAGAATAAGAAAAGGCAAGTGACTGCTTTGTTTCAATATAAAAGGCATATGTAGATGTTCAAAGAAAAATAACACAGCCTTTGCCCTGACGGAAAACACTGGATGAGTAGAAAGAATTCACAGAACGTATGCTAAAAAGCATTGCAATTTGTTAGCAAAACATTATTGATCAGCACTGATCGTTAATTTTCAGCCATTGTGCCAACGTAGAAATCATTGTTATTGGCAGCTAAAATATACAGTAACTTCTGGCATTGCTGCCCAGAGCAAAGCTGTCAAGAAGTCACTAGGCAACAATGGAAATAACCGTCAGATCTTTGATATCTACTTTCAAACCACCAATCAATTGGCCTTAAAAAATTTGAAAAAGGGTCCTAAAAAATAAATGTTAAGATTTCCATCATATCAAACTTAATTTAAATCCTGATCTGAAGCACACATATCTCAGTTACCTCAATCAATTATGACAAGATTGACATTTTAATTGTCGTTATCATTTATGATTAGTCAAGAAAAAATAGCTGTAGTGTTTAGATATTCCGGCAATATTAAAGCACCACTCCAGCAGGGGTGTTTTCAGAACTGGAGTGGTGTTTCTAATGTAAGGTCCATGTTCTTTTACTCACACTCAGGCATCTTCACCTTTTTTTGGCACCGTTCCGATCCTGCGGTGCCATCTTGTGACAGCTACTTCTAACTGGCCGGAAGTCAGAAGTTATGTCACAACCTCTCAATGCAAGTCTACAAGAGCCAGAACGAGGCTCTCATAGACTTGCATTAAAGAGTGACCTCCTGTTGTGAACTCTATTTCTGGGCTCCCTCTTGTGGTCACAAGTGGTACTGTGTGAGTGCTGTCTTTCTGCAGGTTTGTGACTGGCATCAGCTGTCTCGTTATCTGTGGGCTGGTTTTCTATTTAAGCTCACTTGGACTCTCAGTCTATGCCTGCTGTCAATGTATTCAGTGCTATTCTGATTCCTTCTGACTACCTTGCTCCCAGTCTCTTCAAGAGAAGCTAAGTTTCCATTTTGTTCATTTTTTGATCATCAGTGTTCTATTTGTTTCTTGTCCAGCTTGCCAATATGTGATTTCCCAGCTTGCTGGTAGCTCTAGGGGGCTGAGTTTCTCCCCCCACACTGTTAGTTGGTGTGGGGGTTCTTGAATTCTCAGCGTGGATATTTTGGTAGGGTTTTTTGCTGACCGCACAGTTCGCTATCTGTCTTCTGCTATCTAGTATTAGCAGGCCTCATTTGCTGAATCTGTTTTCATTCCTACGTGTGTCTTTTCTCTTTACCTCACCGTTATTATTTGTTGGGGGCTTCCTATATCTTTGGGGTTATTTCTCTTGAGTCAATTGAGGTCTTGCTTTCTCTTTAGGGGTAGTCAGTTTCTCAGGCTGCGTCGAGACGTCCAGGATTTTAGGCACGTTCACCGGCTACCTTTAGTGTGTTTGGATAGGATCAGGTTTTGCGGTCAGTCCAGTTACCATCTCCCTAGAGCTCGTGTCTATGTTAAGTTACTTAGCTAGTATTTCCTGTGATCCCCAGCCACTGGGATCATAACAGTACAGCAGGCCACAAAAGTGTTTAATGCATCGCATGAAGTGGGATAAAAGAAGTCCTGAGTACAATTTTTTTTTTTTCCTCCTTTGCTGCAGTCTGTCTAGCTTCTCTCATCCCCTTAATCTCTGGGTGGTTTTGAGCTCAGCTGCAGACATGGATATTCTGAGTCTGACTTCTAGTGTGGATCATCTTGCTGCAAAGGTGCAAAATATTCAGGATTTTGTTGTTCATAGCCCTATGTCTGAGCCAAAGATACCTATTCCTGAGTTGTTTTCTGGAGATAGATCTAGGTTTCTGAATTTTAAGAATAATTGTAAGTTATTTCTATCTCTGAGACCTCGTTCCTCTGGTGATTCCGCTCAGCAAGTTAAAATTGTTATCTCCTTGTTACGCGGCGACCCTCAAGATTGGGCTTTCTCTCTGGCGCCAGGAGATCCTGCATTGCTGAATGTGGATGCGTTTTTTCTGGCGCTTGGACTGCTTTATGAGGAACCTAATCTTGAGAACCAGGCAGAAAAGGTTTTGCTGGCTATCTCTCAAGGTCAGGATGAAGCTGAGGTGTACTGTCAAAAATTTCGGAAATGGTCAGTGCTTACTCAATGGAATGAGTGTGCCCTGGCAGCAAATTTCAGAGAGGGTCTTTCTGAAGCCATTAAGAATGTTATGGTGGGGTTCCCCACGCCTGCAAGTCTGAGTGATTCAATGGCTTTGGCCATTCAGATTGATCGGCGTTTGCGGGAGCGCAAATCTGCACATCCTCTGGCGGTGTTCTCTGAACAGAGACCTGAGTCAATGCAATGTGACAGAATTCTGACTAGAATTGAGCGACAAAGTCATAGACGTCAAAATGGGTTGTGCTTTTACTGTGGTGATTCTACTCATGTTATCTCAGCATGCTCTAAGCGCTTAAAAAAAATCGCTAAACCTGTCACCATTGGTACTATACAGCCTAAGTTCATTTTGTCTGTTACTTTAATCTGTTCTTTGTCATCCTACTCGGTTATGGCTTTTGTGGATTCAGGTGCTGCCCTGAATCTTATGGATTTGTCGTTTGCCAAGCGCTGTGGTTTTGTTCTGGAGCCTTTGGAATTTCCTATTCCACTGAGGGGAATAGATGCTACGCCATTGGCTGAGAATAAGCCTCAGTATTGGACTCAAGTGACCATGTGCATGACTCCTGTGCATCAGGAGGTGATTCGCTTTCTTGTGCTGCATAATTTGCATGATGTTGTAGTTTTGGGTCTGCCATGGCTGCAGGCCCATAATCCAGTTCTGGATTGGAAAGCTATGTCTGTGTCAAGTTGGGGTTGTCAGGGGATTCATGGCGATATCCCTTTGGTGTCAATTGCTTCTTCCACTCCTTCTGAGGTCCCTGAGTTTTTGTTGGACTACCAGGATGTATTTGATGAGCCCAGATCCGGTGCCCTGCCTCCTCATAGGGATTGTGATTGTGCTATAAATTTGATTCCTGGCAGTAAGTTCCCTAAGGGACGACTTTTTAATTTGTCTATACCAGAACATGCCGTGATGCGGAGTTATATAAAGGAGTCTTTGGCGAAGGGACATATTCGCCCATCCTCCTCCCCTCTTGGTGCAGGATTCTTTTTTGTGGCCAAGAAGGATGGTTCTCTGAGACCTTGTATAGATTATCGTCTTCTAAATAAAATCATGGTCAAATTTCAGTATCCTTTGCCATTATTGTCTGATCTGTTTTCTCGGATTAAGGGATCCAGTTGGTTCACCAAGATAGATCTTCGTGGTGCGTATAACCTTGTGCGTATCAAGCAGGGGGACGAATGGAAAACAGCATTTAATACGCCCGAAGGCCATTTTGAGTACTTGGTGATGCCTTTTGGACTCTCTAATGCTCCTTCTGTGTTTCAGGCCTTTATGCATGACATTTTCCGAGAATATCTGGATAAATTTATGATTGTGTATCTGGATGACATTTTGGTCTTTTCTAATGATTGGGAGTCCCATGTGAAGTAGGTCAGGATGGTGTTTCAGGTCCTGCGTGCTAATGCTTTATTTGTGAAGGGCTCAAAATGTCTCTTCGGAGTACAGAAGGTTTCCTTTTTGGGTTTTATTTTTTCTCCTTCTACTATTGAGATGGACCCAGTCAAGGTCCAGGCTATTCATGACTGGACTCAGCCTACGTCTGTTAAGAGTCTTCAGAAGTTCTTGGGTTTTGCTAATTTTTACCGTCGCTTCATCGCTAATTTTTCTGGCGTGGTTAAGCCCTTGACAGATTTGACCAAGAAAGGTTCTGATGTGACTAATTGGTCTCCTGCGGCAGTGGAAGCCTTTCGGGAGCTGAAGCGCCGGTTTTCTTCAGCTCCAGTCTTATGTCATCCTGATGTCTCTCTTCCTTTCCAGGTCGAGGTGGATGCTTCTGAGATTGGAGCAGGGGCTGTTTTGTCGCAGAGAAGCTCTGATGGCTCTGTGATGAAGCCTTGTGCTTTCTTTTCAAGAAAGTTTTCGCCTGCCGAGCGGAATTATGATGTTGGTAATCGGGAGTTGTTGGCTATGAAGTGGGCATTTGAGGAGTGGCGACATTGGCTCGAGGGAGCTAGGCATCGTGTGGTGGTCTTGACTGATCACAAAAATCTGATTTATCTCGAGTCTGACAAGCGCCTGAATCCTAGACAGGCTCGTTGGTCATTGTTTTGCTCCCGTTTCGATTTCGTGGTCTCGTACCTGCCTGGTTCGAAGAACGTGAAGGCTGATGCCCTTTCTAGGAGTTTTGTGCCTGACTCTCCGGGAGTTTCAGAGCCGGCTGGTATCCTCAAAGAGGGAGTGATTTTGTCTGCCATTTCCCCAGATTTGCAACGAGTGCTGCAGAAATTTCAGGCTGATAGACCTGACCATTGCCCACCAGAGAGACTGTTTGTCCCAGATAGATGGACCAGCAGAGTTATTTCCGAGGTTCATTCTTCGGTGTTGGCAGGTCATCCTGGGATTTTTGGTACCAGAGATTTGGTGGCTAGGTCCTTCTGGTGGCCTTCCTTGTCGCGGGATGTGCGTTCCTTTGTGCAGTCCTGTGGGATTTGTGCTCGGGCTAAGCCTTGCTGTTCTTGTGCCAGCGGTTTGCTTTTGCCTTTGCCTGTCCCAAAGAGGCCTTGGACGCACATTTCCATGGATTTTATTTCAGATCTTCCAGTATCTCAGAGAATGTCTGTCATCTGGGTGGTGTGTGATCGTTTTTCCAAAATGATCCATTTGGTGCCCTTGCCTAAGTTGCCTTCCTCCTCCGATTTGGTTCCTTTATTTTTTCAGAATGTGGTTCGCTTGCACGGCATCCCTGAAAATATTGTGTCTGACAGAGGATCCCAGTTTGTGTCCAGATTTTGGCGGATTTTTTGTGCTAAGATGGGCATTGATTTGTCTTTTTCGTCGGCCTTCCATCCTCAGACGAATGGCCAAACCGAGCGAACTAATCAGACGTTGGAAACTTATTTAAGATGTTTTGTTTCTGCTGATCAGGATGATTGGGTGACTTTTTTGCCATTGGCCGAGTTTGCCCTTAATAATCGGGCTAGTTCTGCTACTTTGGTTTCGCCTTTTTTCTGCAATTCTGGTTTTCATCCTCGTTTTTCCTCGGGTCAGGTTGAGCCTTCTGACTGTCCGGGGGTGGATTCTGTGGTGGATAGGTTGCAGCAGATTTGGAACCATGTGGTGGACAATTTGAAGTTGTCACAGGAGAAGGCTCAGCGCTTTGCCAACCGCCGTCGCGTTGTTGGTCCCCGATTTCGTGTTGGGGATTTGGTATGGCTGTCTTCTCGGTATGTTCCTATGAAGGTTTCCTCTCCTAAATTCAAGCCTCGCTTCATCGGTCCTTATAAGATTTTGGAAATCCTTAACCCGGTGTCTTTTCGTTTGGACCTCCCAGCATCGTTTGCCATTCATAATGTGTTCCATAGGTCTTTGTTGCGAAGGTATGTGGTGCCTGTGGTTCCTTCTGTTGAGCCTCCTGCTCTGGTGCTGGTTGAGGGCGAATTGGAGTACGTGGTGGAGAAGATCTTGGATTCTCGTATTTCCAGACGGAGGCTTCAGTATTTAGTTAAGTGGAAGGGCTATGGTCAGGAGGATAATTCCTGGGTTGTCGCCTCTGATGTCCATGCGGCCAATTTGGTTCGTGCCTTCGATGCAGCTCATCCTGATCGCCCTGGGGGTCTTGATGAGGGTTCGGTGACCCCTCCTCAAGGGGGGGGTACTGTTGTGAACTCTATTTCTGGGCTCCCTCTTGTGGTCACAAGTGGTACTGTGTGAGTGCTGTCTTTCTGCAGGTTTGTGACTGGCATCAGCTGTCTCATTATCTGTGGGCTGGTTTTCTATTTAAGCTCACTTGGACTCTCAGTCTATGCCTGCTGTCAATGTATTCAGTGCTATTCTGATTCCTTCTGACTACCTTGCTCCCAGGCTCTTCAAGAGAAGCTAAGTTTCCGTTTTGTTCATTTTTTGATCATCAGTGTTCTATTTGTTTCTTGTCCAGCTTGCTAATATGTGATTTCTTAGCTTGCTGGTAGCTCTAGGGGGCTGAGTTTCTCCCCCCACACCGTTAGTTGGTGTGAGGGTTCTTGAATTCTCAGCGTGGATATTTTGGTAGGGTTTTTTGCTGACCGCACAGTTCGCTATCTGTCTTCTGCTATCTAGTATTAGCGGGCCTCATTTGCTGAATCTGTTTTCATTCCTACGTGTGTCTTTTCTCCTTACCTCACCGTTATTATTTGTTGGGGGCTTCCTATATCTTTGGGGTTATTTCTCTTGAGGCAAGTGAGGTCTTGCTTTCTCTTTAGGGGTAGTCAGTTTCTCAGGCTGCGTCGAGACGTCCAGGATTTTAGGCACGTTCACCGGCTACCTTTAGTGTGTTTGGATAGGATCAGGTTTTGCGGTCAGTCCAGTTACCATCTCCCTAGAGCTTATGTCTATGTTTAGTTACTTAGCTAGTATTTCCTGTGATCCCCAGCCACTGGGATCATAACACCTCCAGCTCGCCAAACATGGAAGGGATCTGGCAGGTCACAACCTGCTGAAGACTGACCGGGGCGGCGGTGATAAAAGGTGAAGACACCGGCAGATGAGTATTAGATTATTAGGGACAGTGACCTAAGATTAGAAGCATCACTCCAGGGAAAAAATTAAAATGCTGAGGTGGTGGTTTAATGTGGCATCTGTTGATGCAGATCTTTCCATTTCCAGGAAGAAACTAAACTAAAAGTACTATGCCACTCATAATTGCCATACAAATATAATAATTTTGGGCAAACAAGACAAATGTGGGAATGTTCTAACTCTTCCTTGATGCCAGATGTTCAGGGATTCAGGATAGGGCTGTTGGATTTTAACCTCCCCCAAAGCTTTTGTTCCAGGGATGATAAGCTGTCACCAGAGGAGCCTGGCATCGGTTAACTTCCTGCTTCCTATTTAGAAGGTTGGTTTCATGTGTATCTGTACAGGTGTGTGGGCGAGAATTGTGAAAAATAGCTACAGACTTCAAAAACTCTTTAAGGCTACGTTCACATTTGCGTTGTGCGCCGCAGTGTCGGCGCCGCAACGCACAACGCAAACAAAAACGCAGCAAAATGCATGCACAACGCTGCGTTTTGCGCAGCATGCGTCCTTTTTTTCATTGATTTTGGACGCAGCAAAAATGCAACTTGCTGCGTCCTCTGCGCCCGGATGCGGGCGCCGCAGGGACGCATGTGGCGCAAAACGTAAGTGCGACGCATGTCCATGCGCCCCATGTTAAATATAGGGGCGCATGACGCATGCGGCGACGCTGCGGCGCCCGACGCTGCGGCGCAGACCGCAAATGTGAACGTAGACTAAGACATTTTTTTGAACACTAGAAGAGGAGCTTGGTGTTTAATTTTACTACTTGATATAATTTATCAGCCATTGCATGATGATGTTGCACTCCCGGAGAATGAAAGATGTAGTTTCAAGGTTAGGGACAGTGAAAATGAACAGGTTGTCCCAGCCATTCATGAACCACCTGAAGACATTGCAGATTTGAAGACATGAACCTGTAAGGCCTTAGGAAGAAACAGTTTGAAAATGTTTTATAAAGTTTAATATTTAATTTAAGAATCATCTTTATTCTTGTTAAGTCTGTTCTTTCATTTCAAACCTGTATCTTACATTGCTTTTAATGTGCCTCTACATGATTTATGGCACGCTGATCACGGCTCTGTGACGTTGTGAATATCGAAAAGCATCCGGCACTAATTGAGGCTAAATCTCTGTGACACAGCTACATGGGCAGGGGAAGCCGGTAGGTGTAGAGGGTCAATAATCACTAATTACACATAAGCTCCTAAATCTACTTTAATTTTTTGTGCAAATCACAGTTTAATTTCAATATCATTTTTCTCAATTAGACTTTAAGATGCAAAATAAAAATGAAATTGCAGTCAAATGACAAGTAATAAGCAAAAGCTTAGAGATAAAATTATGCTAAAGACGGTAAATCTTATCTCCCTTTTACGATTTTAAGTGGAAACCCCCCCCCCACACACACACACACACATTTATGTTCTAATGTCTAGTTCATTAGGTAGGGGAGTAGCTAAAGGGGTGTAATAAGCTACAGTGCTCGCAACTCCTCTCGTTTTAGTGTACATTAAAATTCATAAACTGTTTATTAATATCTTATTTCTTCACTGAGATATGATTGCTTGAAGCTTCAGGCTCAAATCCTGTGTCTGCACCACCAGAGATCTTGATGACCAGGATTCTAATTCTGATTTCTGTCTTGTAAAACCAGTTAAATAGACATTCCCAATTAAGACCCTTACATACTAGGAGTCTGATGACCATTGTTCTTTGAGTCCTAGCTGCCATATACTATGCACACTTTTTTGGCAGTGCCATTGCTAGTCTATAACAAGTATAGAAAGAGATATGCAAGACACTCAATTGTGGCCATCATTGAAGTTCATGATTGTTGGATCTCAGCAAATACGAGCCCAAACTACATAAGTTGGGAATACCCCTCCAGCACTATCTTATTACTCTGTGCAGCAGCACAGCCACCCACGTAAAAACTGCTGAAAACCCTGAGCTCTAACCTCAATCATCAAGCAAAGCAACAATGAAGTTATCTGCCCGATGATAGAGAGACCTGCACAGTCATCTCCATCTTCACGCACTCATCTGTACAATCACTACATGGAGGAAACCTGAATATCAGTGTTCAGCTTCCTGCTACAGATGTAATAGAGGGGCATAAACTGCAGTCTACGGAGAGGTTTGGTATAAGAAGTTTGTGTGAAGAGAGATGCTGTTTGCATCAAACAGTATAATTGTAAAATTGGGTCATTGTGAGAAACTAGAGACCAAGGGAGCAGGCTGTGAGAAAGCGCCATTGGGAGTAGTCTGAGAAAGGGGCAGCCATGGGAAACAGTTTTTGAAAAAGGGGGCTTAAAAGGGTTGTGCCACTAGCAAAAGTATATTTTGATCAACCGATCTTGGAATAAAGATAAACTCCACAATTGGATGTGTTTAAAAATAATGTTCCTGTGCTGAGGTAATCTTATAAATTTGCCCCTGCTGTGTACTGTGTAATGGCTGTGTCTGACCGTACAGGAACATGGTCTGATCGTACCACAGCTCCTGGGCCGATGAAGAAGCAAAAGAGCATATATAGACAGGACAGCATGGGGATCACAGATGATTCTGTGAGAAAGAGGTAAAAATGGAGAACAGAATGAGAGGAGAACTATCAGGGTTGCCAACCGTTCAGAAATTCTAGGACAATGAGTAAAAATAGTGCACCTTTTTGCCCTCTCTATAAAAAAAGTTAAGGTGCTAGTGATTTTTTTGAAGCTGAAGAAACTCATACAGATTATTTTGACAGAAACTATCATCATTATAGTGAATGCAGCTGATGTCTTCACATCCGAATTATGGGCTGCAGACAAGTATCACTGATAATCATCATAATTTATTATGGTTTTCCAAGGTGTCCGTAAAAGACATTGTCTGTCCCTGTTATTTTTGTAAGCAGTCCAGAAAGTATAAAAAGTCAACCTTGGCAAACTTGAGATCTATGAGCAGCAGCCAATAACACAGGCCAACAAAAAACAACTTTTTTTATGTTTCTTTGATGAAAATAGGCAAATATTACTAATTTTGGGTCGAGAAACTCAAATATACCCACAGAATTGTTTAATTAGCTCTCGTTTTTTAGATACACGCCATGGAAGTATGTGCTGTAGGTAGCGATAAGAATTCATTACAAGAGTATAAATTGCACAGTACAGTACACATATTTAGTATCGCCGCGTCCGTAACGACCCAACCTATAAAACTGTCCCACTAGTTAACCCCTTCAGTAAACACCGTAAGAAAAAAAACAAAAAAACGAGGCAAAAAACAACGCTTTATTACCATACCGCCGAACAAAAAGTGGAATAACACGCGATCAAAAAGATGGATATAAATAACCATGGTACCGCTGAAAACGTCATCTTGTCCCGCAAAAAACGAGCCGCCATACAGCATCATCAGCAAAAAAATAAAAAAGTTATAGTCCTCAGAATAAAGCGATGCCAAAATAATTATTTTTTCTATAAAATAGTTTTTATCGTATAAAAGCGCCAAAACATTAAAAAATGATATAAATGAGGTATCGCTGTAATCGTACTGACCCGACGAATAAAACTGCTTTATCAATTTTACCAAACGCAGAACGGTATAAAGAAATTCATGAATAGCTGGTTTTTGGTTATTCTGCCTCACAAAAATCGGAATAAAAAGTGATAAAAAATGGTCACGTGTCCGAAAATGTTACCAATAAAAACGTCAACTCGTCCCGCAAAAAACAAGACCTCACATGACTCTGTGGACCAAAATGTGGAAAAATTATAGGTCTCAAAATGCAACGTATATAAGTGCCACGTATTTAAGTGCCACGTATAAGTGCCACGTATTTAAGTGCCACGTATAAGCAAAGTAATGATGGTAAGCAGTCTTCACAAGTGGAGTAATTGGTCTTCTTTGGTTGGCAAATGTCACATAACCACACACGTAACAAAAATTGTTAACAATATTTGCACATTTACGAGGCATTTTAAAAGTGTAAATTCTCTCCACAAAATTACTGCAACAAGAGAAAGAGACTTCAATTAGTACAAACTATGCAGACACAATGAATAAAATGGCTGACATTGGTTCAACAGGTCTGTAATCAGGTTTACCAATACACATTTGTTGAAAATTCAAAATTTCCCTATTTTCCTGCATAATAATCTTAAATGACCTGTATCTCAGCAACAAGAGCTAATAATGATTTTTAAGTAACATATTCGTTTTTAGGATGCTAAAATTATTACAAACCAGCTATTTTCATTTCAGAAACATTTTCACTGTTGGCCAGTGTAATTGAAATGGGTCTACAGGATCACAGAGTGATTTGTGCAAGGAGGGGCACCCTAATGAGCAGTCTATAAAAGCAGCAAAACATGGGAAGCAGTCTGAGAACATTGAGGACATGTATAATAGCGAGAGCATGCCTGAGAAGTGGTGGAGGCATAGGGTGCACTCTGTGTGAGAGAAGGGTGTCTTCTAGTGATGAGCGAGCGTGCTTGGATAAGGTGTTATCAGACCATGCTCGAGTTCTAATAGAGTATCGTCGGTGTGCTCGAATACCATGTTCGAGTCGAGAATACTATGTCTTGCACAACACATGCAGGGATCGCCTAACAAACAGGTAATGTGTTGTGGCTGTCTAACAGCCGTGAGACATGCAGCCGCGGGGACTCGACCATAGTATTCGAGAACGTCAAAGATACTCTATTACGACTCGAACACATGCTGGGATAATACCTTATTCGAGAACGCTCGCTCATCAGTAGTGTCTTCCTATTATAGTGAGAAGATGCCTAATACAGTGACAATTGGGCTGTCTGGTGGAGGGATGACTAACCCACTGGTCATCAGGTATGTTTCATTAACTCTTTCCCATAAATCCCTTCACTGCCTTTACCCACCAAGGACACATGCATTAATTCCTCCTCTGACCTACACCCTTCGGATGATATCATAAAGCCAGAGTCTGATTCCTGGAGTTTTGCCATAAAACAAAGACACCAGTATTAAGGATGGAAAATAGCCTTTCCTGTGGGGCTCAGGAGCTTCCTGTTACACCTCGGAAAGCCAAGCCTAGCCGTGACAGGTTTGACTCCAGTAAAACAAGCCACTTTTCCTATCCTGTCATCTATAAACCAGTATATGTCTGTGAACAAGAGCCACAGCCATACAACCTATTTTTACAAGTGAGGCTGAGGAAATGTTAAGAGTCAAGTGTATGCTAATCACTGATGGGAAAATGACACTGGCATTATGATGGAGTATTGCGTTCTCTGTCAGACAGGCTCAGATATAGTTTTCTGATGTATTGCTGACAAAGAGAGAAAAGATATGCTTACTACATCAATAAGTTACATACAATCCTGAAAGAGCAACTCGATCTTCTCGAACATGCTGTAATGCAAACACAGCCTTCTCATGACAGATTACACCAGCAGGAAGGTGCGAGGAATCTGTATATTCACATCCATAATTATCCATCTACATGCAGCCAAATAGAATAGTAATACAAATAATGAAATTTAAGAGCACATCGGGCTGGACCTGCCGCTCAGGAAGCCTGGAGGAGAGATGCCGAGCACGGAAAATGAAATAGTTTCCATTTTCGAATCAATAATTAATATTTTCATTTCTTGGACCTAAAACCACACTAGACGTTTTAGTATTGCTGATCCCATGACGATGCAATTGCAAGGCTGACAAAACACAAACACAATTATTAAGCATTATTGCAGATGTCTGGATCGGTCAGTAATCTAATAGTTTCCGTAATTGGGTGAAACAAATGCAGATTTTTAATTGCCGGTATTCTGAAATGTATTTGTAACATGATTAGTCGTATAAACAATGCATGTAACTGCGGGTTATAGCCTGCCAGGGACGGCCAGAAGTAACTATCAGAGGCTTTATGCAGAATACAACAGAGGTAAATGTGTCCTCTAAAAAAATGGATCAGTATACTCCCTAAAAATGGCGCAGCTTCAGCTCGGAATACAGTGGGTGAGTGGCTGGTGGTGATGATAGATAAGTGGATGAAAGGAGGATCTGTCTCTTCCTTCACCTTAGTCCTAACATTGGTCCCAATAAGATCAAATTCAGTCACGGCCACCACGCAGACCGTGATATGTCCAGCATTCACCATCATGCACCCTGCAATGTACTCTTCTGTCTCACATAAATTATCCTACAAGGATGTGAAGAAATAGGCTATGTTTTTTATGTGTTTTTTCTTTCTGCAGGCAAAACCTGCTGTCTTGACAGTAAGTAACTGCAAAAAAGCAGGATTTGCTTAGTTAATTTTGGTGTTTTTTTTCCTGCGTTTTAGTCTGGGTACATTTGTCTCTTGTGCATGCTGATAAAGTTTAGTGCATTAAAAAATCTGATTTTATTTCATCAGGTTTTGGCACTAAAAACACAGGAAAAACTGAATAACTGCATTTTTTTCAGCATTTTTTGCACCACTCATTGCTTTCAATGGGTGAAATACGCTGAAAAAAAACAATGAAAGAAGTGACATGCTCCATTCTGCAAAGCCTAAGGTTTTGCACAAAATACTGAGGACAGCAAAAAAAAGCTGTGTGCATGAGACTTCTGCAATCTCATAGACCTTGTTGATATATTAAAATGCAATTGAAAATTTGCATAAAAAAAGGCATAAATAAAACGCTGAAAAAATATGTGTGAACACAGCCTTGCATCCATAAGAAGCACAATGTTAGTCTATGCACAGGTTCATTTCTTGGAAAGATACTGTTACATTGGTGCATTGGACTTTGGTAGCTTTCCATTGGGAGCAGCATAGTCATGGATGCTTGTACCTGTATATATTGTACTGAAGAGCCCTTTAGTGTGTGAGAGATGGAGTACGGAAAGCAGGCTGGCACTAACAGAAAGTCTGAAACTGGACTCTGGTACCCTGAGCCACCACCATGTAATAGTGTTGGGGTTTAGGTCTCCGCTGTAGCCTTATGTAAAAAAAAAAAAGAGGTTTACGAGCCGCGGTATAGTGAGCAAATAACCAGGAAGGAGTCATAAGAATCTGGAGGCATCAAGAGCACACAAGGATAAAGCTGAGGCAGGACACCCTGTAGCAGCGCTCCTTCTGTACATACTGCCCAACGCTTCTCATGACTATTCTCCTGGAAGTTACATGTATCATGTGCTGCAATAAAACATCTTCCTACATGTAAAACTAAAACTTTGAGTTTTCACAATGACGTGTTTAATATGCTAAACACAGGTACAAGTTTAAAACATGGTAACAAATGATTAATCCTACACTCCCCCATCAGGGCCGGACTGGCCATCTGACAATTCTGGCAAATTCCAGAAGGGCCTGTCTGGTCATGGGCTGCCTTGTCTGCTATGTTGTAAACAGAATCGGTGTTCTCAAGATACCCATACTGTTAAGAGTTGTGACAGAGCACAAAGTTGCTGACTCCGTCACTTACCCCAGCAGGCCACGGGTATCATTAGAAATATTGGTCCTGTAGTAAATCTTCCTTTCCTCCATCCAGGGTAATATTAGTAATATATCCCATCTGGTGCTTGGGACAATTCAAATTCAAATGCCAGGAATTCAGCCCCAGTCCGTACCTGCCCCCCATAACATGGAAATGTCAAGAAAGCACAATAAAACCACTATCACTACTATTACTATCATTACTACTACTACACTTAACAATATCTAAAGTGCAGATATTTATTACGCATTATGTACTTTCGATATTGGTGCTGGCCAGTCTTGGGCATAATTGCAGTGAACTTTATCTTTAATATTCAACCCCTTACAACCATAGATCTACCATGAGGGTAGGAGCAGACGGGTGTTTTTCTGTCCAAATGTGACCAATGTTAGTCTTTGGGGCTATACTAATGTTTGACTTTTTCCTCAGACAGACTCTGCATGCCCGAGTTTAGTCCAATATTCAGATCACACTCGGCCCTGCAAGTCAATGAGTCATTGGACTGTACTTAGATTTCCGCGGCCTCTCAGAATGGAGATGTTTTTCTCCTCCTCATCCGAGAGATTCAGAGCACACTATGGTCAGAGTTTGATCAGAGTGGCATTTGTATAATTGACCCGATTTTCTTGGATCATAAAAAGTACACCGATCTGCACCTCGCTATCTGTAGTATTTCCTAGCCATAATTTCAGCAGCAGGTCACCTGCCAGGCTTTTCTTAGCAATATGGGTCAATATGTCAACGCATATCGTAAAATTTCATGTGAATTGTTAGAGGGCCACTCAATCACAGGTCAGCCATAAGACAAAGTGACAATACATTAGTATGTTTGCTATTATGTTGGCTTCTTTTAAAGCGATTCATGCAGAGTGACCGCAGACTTTTTGATTTGGAGCAGACAACCCCTTTAAGGGGAAGTTCCTAAATGTGAAACTTTGCAACTTATTTCAATTCTTTCTAGTTTCATCTATTCCAAAAAAGCTAAGGAACAACTGATTTTACAAGCCATACTTAGAGTGGGCATACTGAGAAGTGCGGTGATCCTTTAGGTGCTCCTGACTCTTTCCATTCAATAACTAATTTTGGCATTATAGGGAACCTAGTAAATCAGGAAACGCTATTTACCTGAAGCTATAGGGTTAATCTGCAGGGATACAGCATTACATTGCTGCCTGGCCACCTTGCTAAAAGTGCGTCTAACAGGAGAAAAATAAATTATTTTCTCCAGGAAGCTGCCAGTTCCATGCCAATCATGTGACAACAACCATACAAAACTAACATTGACTCCTATAGAGATGGAAAAGAAACATACCGTAATTAAAGATGAGTGAACCTGAGCTTAAAAGTTCGGAGTTTGTACCGGACAGTTAGAGTCCGCTGCTAAACGCCAAACATGGACTTCTTCCGGAAGTCCGTTGCAAGGTTCCGAGTTCCGGGGGATGTCCACTGCAGAGAGAATTTTCCAGCTCAAAAGTTCGGGTCGTCATTATTTTAAATGGGGTTCAGGTTCTGTTTCAAGTTTGGGTAAAGTTATGGTACCAGAACCAAACTTTGGAATAGAGTTGGGGTGGGGTACCAGAACCCGAACTTTCACTGGTCTGCTCATCCCTAAACATAATGCTTCACAAATGTGAGTACAACTCGCATGACGTGGCCGGGGTTACGCGGGTCTACTAGACTGGGCACTGATCATAGACAATCAGAGGCCAACCTGAGCCATAGTAGTCACAATTATGATTGGAGGATTCTTGCTCATGTTCCTGACACTGTATATTATACTGTATATTACACTGCGGAATACTATATAATAATTTAATGAAACACAACACAAAATATAACAATAACACCCTTCAGTACCAACTTCAGCACCGGCTATACATAGTACTTATTCCAAAATCATGAGTAACCTGAGAAGAAGACACTAGCTTTGAATCTCTGACTACAGAAGGAAACGTAAGTAAAAGATCATTGGTTTTGTCGGCTCAGGTGCAGAGCAGTGTTTGTCAGGTCGGGCATTTCCAGCAGAGCACAGCGATCAGGGAGCCTATGGCGAGGCAGTGGGTCTGTCACACAATGTCACCGTCTCACAGAGGAAGCCGACAGTTGCGCACAACCAGTAGATCATAATAGGTAGTGACAGCCGCGCTCAAAAGCTTCCACAGAAATTTGTAGCCGCACCACTCTTCACATCATAAAGAAACAAAATAGTAAAAGAAATATTGTTTCTCCCCGTCGCCTGAGAAAGCGTTAATACATTCTGCTGGTATTTATATTGCTTCTCAAATGAGAAGAGCAAGGCAATAACGCAAACAAATTAAACATGTACAGTACATCCAGCCGAGTCGTATAAATGACAATATAAAGATGTGGAACTTTTATTCTCTAATCTGAGATTTCACGAAGCGATCAAGTTGTGGCACCACAATAACACAGTTTATAACTTTGTCTGGAGAAGCTGCTGGACTGGCTGCAAGTTGTATGAAGGGTGACTGGGAGCCCTACCGAAAGGATGAAACACTCGTGAAGGCAATCTGTCACTAGGTTTTTGTCACCTAATCCGAGAACAGCATTATATAGAGACAGAGATCCTGATTTTAGTGATGTGTCACTTACTAGGCTGCTTGCTGCAGTTATATCGACACCACAATACTAAGAACAGTATATATAAGAATAGTCCAACCACACACTTCCACGCACACACTGATTGGCAGCTTTCTGCCTATGCACAGTGTACCGTTAAAGCTGCCAGTCAGTGCTGTGGGAGGGGTTATATAGGGCTCAGCAGTCAGAGAATTGCTAGATCCGCAGAGTAAGTGACATATCACTGGAATCAGGTTCTCTATCCCTTCATATTGCTGCTGTCAGATGAGGTAATCATAAATCTAATATAATAGGGGTTTCAAGGTCATTCAATCCAGTAGATCATAAAAACCTTAAAATTTTAATTTAATTGGATATGCATTAAAAAATGAGGACAAAAAACAAACAATACATGAAATGATTTCCCGCATGGGATGGATATATACCTTAATAACACCAGGCAGCTTTATTATAATAGGACAACACTGTGGGGTACAATAGGATATTTCTGGTGTTGCTTCGCTGCCCTACTACTCATTCCCACCTGTGAATTTTTTGTTTTGATTTAGGGGAAAAAAACTATATTAAAATGCTTAAGGAATATGTTTAATTCAGAAAGTAAGTTCAAGTACCACCATGCTTATGACGCATGCCGTAAGTATCCATAATCTCCCATTCACTTGATGGATGCCAGAAGCCTGTCCTTTTGGCATCTGCCAGGATGCTACACATCAGTACACTATTGTAGTATTGTAGAAAAGCCTAGATAATTGCATGTTGTACATAGAGACCTCGTACAAAAAAGGACGCCATACTTTTTTTTTATTTACATAGTAGGTCATGGGGAACTTTCGATTCTGCAGTTATAGTCTTTCGTTGGAAGTTCATAGTAGGAGAATTTCCTGAGTAATACTACTGACAGAAGGCCTAAAAGTGAACCTCCACATATTAGCTGTCTCTTCCTTTATCCCTATACATCTCTATTTGATCCTTTTGATCACACCCCATCTTCAGTCAAGAGAAAAAGACTTCTGCTGCTTGATATCAATTTAATGTCTTCTAGCTATGAGCATATCGGCATCCAGAAGCCCTACACTTATAATCTACGTATGACAGCCGGAGTATTACATAGCTATTACACATGGAATGGGTTTTTAATGCTGCCCAATATCACATTATCTTTAGCTGCAGACTATGTGGCAATACACCAGTTCCACAGACCACATATTATCATAGTGGAACTGAAGAAGAGAAGACAAATAAGTAAAAACTTTCTCAAAACCCAAATATTTAATCGCCCCCCACAAAACTTCTTAAAAGAACCCTAATCCTAAAAATGAACTTTCAAATTAAATAATACACTTTTCTTCTGTGTATGTAGCATTTTCTTCATGATCTTGAAACAGTGTTGTAGAAATCTTGCGGAAAACACAGAAACTAAACTACTGATGATAAAGATCTTAAGTAAGACTTAAGGTTGAAACGCGTCAATCTCCTTAACTGGTGTGCTGGTGCCTAACATGCATATTTTTTCTTGCATTTTTTATAAGGTTGCTTAATAAACAAATGTAATGTTTTAGCCACCTCCATTTTCAGCTGGATCACTTCTCCCTTTTTTCCTGTGATTTACTGTGGCTGCCTCAAAAAAATAAAGGGAACGCTTAAACAACAGAATAGAACTCCAAGTAAATCAAACTTCTGTGAAATCAAACTGTCCACTTAGGAAGCAACACTGTTTGACAATCAATTTCACATGCTGTTGTGCAAATGGAATAGACAACAGATGGAAATTATTGGCAATTTTCAAGACACACTCAATAAAGGAGTGGTTCTGCAGGTGGGGACCACAGACCACATCTCAGTACCAATGCTTTCTGGCTGATGTTTTGGTCACTTTTGAATGTTGGTTGTGCTTTCACACTCGTGGTAGCATGAGATGGACTCTACAACCCACACAAGTGTCTCAGGGAGTGCAGCTCATCCAGGATGGCACATCAATGCGAGCTGTGGCAAGAAGCTTTGCTGTGTCTGTCAGTGTAGTGTCCAGAGGATTGAGGTGCTACCAGAAGACAGGCCAGTACACCAGGAGACATGGAAGGGGCCGTAGGAGGGCAACAACCCAGCAGCAGGAGCACTACCTCAGCCTTTGTGCAAGGAGGAACAGGAGGAGCACTGCCAGAGCCCTGCAAAATGACCTACAGAAGGCCACAAATGTGCATGTGTCTACACTAATGGTTAGAAAACAACTCCATGAGGATGGTCTGAGTGCCCGATGTCCACAGATGGCGGTTGTGCTCACAGTCCAACACCATGCAGGACTCTTGGCATTTGCCACAGAACACCAGGATTGGCAAATTCACCACTGTCACCCTGTGCTCTTCACAGATGAAAGCAGGTTAACACAGAGCACATGTGACAGACGTGACAGAGTCTGAAGACATCGTGGAAAGTGATCTGCTGCCTCCAACATCCTTCAGCATGACCGGTTTGGCAGTGGGTCAGTAATGGTGTGGGGTGGCATTTCTTTGGAGGGCTGCACGAAGGTAGCCAGAGGTAGCCTGACTGCCATTAGGTACTGAGATGAGATCCTCAGACCCCTTGTGAGACCATATGCTGTTGCGGTTGGTCCTGGGTTCCTCCTAATGCAGGACAATGCCAGACCTCATGTGGCTGGAGTGTGTCAGCAGTTCCTGCAAGATGAAGGCATTGAAGCTATGGACTGGTAAGCCCATTCCCCAGACCTAAATCCGATTGAACACATCTGGGACATCATGTCTCACACCATCCACCAACGTCACGTTGCAGCACAGACTGTCCATGAGTCGGCGGATGCTTTAGTCCAGGTTTGGGAGGAGATCCCTCAGGAGACCATCAGCCTCCTCATCAGTAGCATGCACACACGTAGGGAGGCCATAGAGACACATGGAGGCCACACACACTTCTGAGCATCATTTCCAACTCCAGACCTCCGTGGGATATTAGTTGCAATTTACGTTGATCATTTCTAGGTTTTATTGTTCTCAATAAATTCCACTATGTAATGAATAAAGATTTACAACTGGAATATTTAATTCCGTGATATCTAGGATGTGGGATTTTAGTGTTCCCTTTATTTTTTTGACCAGTGTGTATATATATATATATATATATATACACACACACACACACACACTGAGTTGCACTAGTCTCCTATGCTTTTTGCAGATAACACTGCTCTAACAGAACAGTTTTTGTAAAATGTCCTTTCCTCTCTAAAATGATCTCATGTAAGTAGAAAGAGATGTATTGCAGAATAATAAATGTATCCTAAGGGGAAAGCAAATAAAATAGATCACATTGCACTGCAATATCCAGTTGTGGTTTCCAAGAGGATAAGACTAGAACATATATACATTGCACATAATGCAAACCTGTCAAGAGGTAAATGCTGGATAGCAATGTGAGCGAGATAAGGCTTCTTTGAAAGATTCAAACTAAAAATAGGATATTAGTCTACACAATGTATCGGGCCATGAAGTATATGGAAGCATGAATTTGTCGCTAATAATTCCTGGGAGAAGATCTTAGGACGCCTCGCAGCCGAGCTCCGCTATCAATTTGCTTTAGATCTGGGTTTTGTTTGTATAACTTTGTACAGTGGATTTGGAAATAGACATGTATGATCATTTTGGCTTTAATATCTCTCGACTGTTTGAGAAGAACAAGTCCTTGGTATTATTATACACAATCTCCAAAAAGAATACTCCCGGCAGCAGTCAAGCTGATAGATTCCTCAATGAGAAGAATTCTTAGCAATTTGCCAGAAGACTGAGCAACCAAACGTAAAATAGTTCAAAAACATGATTCACCTTCCTAAGTTCCAAGTAAATCTTAGTGACTTTTGTTGGCATAAAAGGCAGAAGTTGAGGTTAGGACGAAAAGGGGTGAAAGGCCTCCGATTGGGCCCCCAATATCAGCAACTGCAGAGGCGTATCCTAATTGTATTATGCAAATATTCAGATTACGTGATTACGCCTAGGGCAACACAGAGGTTATAGTCCTATTTAGTCATTGGTGGGGATTTTTGTAAGTCAGATTTCTTTTTTGTCTCATGGTTTTTGTTGCCCTTTTTTAGACAAATTCTTCAAATTGGCCCACCCGATACATTAAAGTTGCACAAAGTCACAATTTGTCTTTATTTTTGTCTTAACATTTTTGAGAAACTCTTCAGTGCAACAAAGTCACACATTTTGCATAATGTTTTATGGAAATTTAGACAAAATGACTGGTATATATATAAAATCACTCTAGTCGGGATCTGGAGTACATTTGTGCCAAATTTTGTGACTTTTCGAAACATCACAAAGAATGAATTAGGAGAAAACATCTGGAAACCCTAAACCGATGGTGATCACTATACTGATATCTTTGGCCAGGTTATAATGGTTTAATACTTAAAAGAGAAGAAAGGCGGCACACTCTGTCCCATAAAAATTTCTTTTATTGCAGAATCGATAAAAAATGGAAGCAAGAGAATGCAGGTACAAGAGATGGACGATGGCTGTTTTGCACACAATCGTGATTCAAGGGGTCCAAATGATTCTGCAATAAAATATGTTTTTATGGGACAGAGAGTGCCACCTTTCCTCTCTTTGAAGTTTTATGAAAATCTTACATTTGGTGAAACTCCTGAAGTTCCCGAATAATCGCAAGGTGCTTGCTGTTATCCTTTCAAGTCATGTAAGTTATGAATATTGCTGTTTTTTTTCTCTTTTTTTGAACAATAATGGTATAATGGTCTAAATCACCGTATATTCCCGCCTTCAAAGGATTGTTCACTTTTTATTTAAACCAGGCCAAAGTGTTTAATTTCTTGTAAAAATTCCTGATCTCCACTGATATTGCCATTGTTTACCATTTTGCACTGCGTCACTCCATTGCAGAGATATTCACATTTACTTGTTTTTGCAGCGCACTATGTGAAATCTATGCTTTTCAGTCCATCTAGGTGTTTCTTCAGTCTCTCTGGGGATGAGTACTTTCACCTCTGCCTCCCAGAAGTTTCCTATTACAGCACATGGGATGTGATTGGTAGCATTTGGAAGAGAAGAGTGAAAGTGCACACCAAGCAAATTAAGGTATCCATCTGTTTGGATGTAAAACTTCACCAATTCATTGGAAAGGTGACTAAGGACAGTTCTATGAGAGCTGGTGAACTTCATACTTCGCAAAAGTGCACCCCCCTAAGAGAAGACTCTGAAGAAAACACCAGCTTGGATTGCAAAGTAGAGATTTCACATAATGCGCTCCAAGAGAAACAAATGTGAATATCTCTGCAATGGAGTGTCACAGAGCAAAATGGAAAATAGAGGCAGGATGAGGGATTTTTACAAGGTGTTTAACTCATTTTTTTAGCAAGTGACAGGTCCTCTTTAAGTGATACGCTTTAACGTCCTTACTCCTCATAAGAGAGGGCTGCGTTTAGCATTTAGGACTTATTTTCTGATTTTAATAGTAATTTATTATAACACTACATAATGTAGACAGAGTTGGCCTTGATCAGCCTGGGTATACAATGTATGAAAGATACAGCATCATAGTTTATTAATGTGAAATAGTTAAATGCCGTCTTAGCATGGTAGATAACAATTATTAAGACATTCTCTCAATGAATGAATATTGCCAGCGGTACAACACTATAGAATAATCTGCCAATAATAGCGTACATATAAAGTGTATTCACATAAAATGTTTATTCAACTGTAATATGTTGTACAATTCAGCGGGAATACTGTCTGCCAATTAATACGTAAATAGAAAAAATCTCACCACGGAATTAATGTAGACACAGTAATTGTTGGGCTTTGAGAAATAACAAGAATGCATGCGAGTGGGTGAGCAACACTAGAAATGTTAGGCAAATAGGCTAATTAGCTCATTTCATTTAAAGATAAGAATTTAGAGACGAGGAATAATCAGACACTTGGAAAACCAAGATTCCTCCTTACACAACATGTGTGCATTTTCATCTCTGCAAAGTAACTCATCTGGCAATTATAATTATTTCTTTTTTTGAAAAAAGTTTTTTAATTCCTCTGTCTATAATTATGCCATACTGGACTTTTTAAAATTTGTGTCTTGCTGCTAAAAATATTTATCAACGGGCTCAGAATGGTAAAAAGTAATCAGTGGCTCAGTGGTTAGCACGGTTACTTTGCAGCTCGGGGGTCCTGGGTTCAAGTCCCACCAAGGACAACATCTGTAAGGTGTATGTACTCCCCATGTTTGAGTGGGTTTCCTCACTGATAGGGAATGTAGATTGTGAGCCCCAATGGGGACAGTGATAATAATGTTTGTAAAGTGGAATTAATGGCGCTATACACAGTATTTTTCGGACTATAAGATGCACTTTTTTCCCCAAACTTTTTTGGGGAAAACGGGGGTGCATCTTATAGTTGGACTGTACTGGTACTTACAATTAGCGAGGTGGCAGCAGGTGTCGGGAGATTCTTCCAATGGTCCAACGCTGCAGGGTGATGATCTCACTGTCATCCCGATGCGGCAGGTTCAGCATGCACAGATTGAGATCTCAATCTATGCATTCACAGCCTCTTTCCGACGGCCATATTACCGGAGGCCAGAGCATCGAGGCAATGGAAGGGCGGGGCTCCGGGCTTTCGCAAAATATCGACGGAGTCTCCGCACCACCGAGCACCACTGAACCTGCTACACGAGTCTGGGTCATATCATCACCGGACCACCAAACACCCCCTGTGACTCCAGTCCACCAGCGCTGCTGATCCTCCCAGGGTAAGCTTAATTCAGGACTGTAAGATGGACCCCCATTGATGCACTCATTTTTTTCCCCATTTTCCTTCTGAAAATCTGGGATGCATCTTATGGTCTGATGCGTCTTATAGTCCGAAACATACAGTGCGTAAAATATACAATGCAAGTAGCAAAATTTATCTTCATGATACCCCCAGTTCTTATTTTGATGCTTACTGGTTCACATTGGTCTTATCTTCTCGGTTGCATCTTGATACCCTAGAAATAACATGAAAAGTCGCCACAACTATGTAGTGGAATATGTCACAGCCTTCCCTATGAGCCTTCTCACTGTGTATCTTCTCTTAGAAGCAATGCTTTTGGGCGTGGAGGTGAAGAACACCTAATTTATCCATTCTGAGATATTTTTTTAAAATTATATATATATACTAGCTGTACTACCCGGCTTCGCCCGGGTTAATGACTGCTGTTAGCAAAATAGAATGTGTTAACAAAAATTTATTCTGCACACAAAAACCACAAAACAAATAGATAGAAATGTAATTATTAAAAGGCAAAAACTAAGCAAATAGAAGCATTTCACAACATATATTAGCTTTGTTATACTGAGAATGTCTTTGTTGCCTATATTAACCAATCAGAGCTCAGGTTAATTAACTGTAGCAAAATAGAAGCTGAGCTGTGATTGGTTGCTATTGGCAGCCTGATAAATCCCCAGCCAACAGGAAGCCCTCCCCCCTGGCAGTATATATTAGCTCACACATACACATAATAGACAGGTCATGTGACTGACAGCTGCCGTATTTCCTATATGGTACATTTGTTGCTCTTGTAGTTTGCTTATTAATCAGATTTTTATTTTTGAAGGACAATACCAGACTTGTGTGTGTTTTAGGGCGAGTTTTATGTGTCAAGTTGTGTGTGTTGAGTTGCGTGTGGCGACATGCATGTAGCGACTTTTGTGAGATGAGTTTTGTGTGGCGACATGCGTGTAGCAACATTTTGTGTGTTGAGTTGCATGTGACAGGTTAGTGTAGCAAGTTGTGTGCAGCAAGATTTGTGCATGGCGAGTTTTGCGCGTGGCGAGTTTTATGTGTGGTGCATTTTGAGTATGTGCAAGTTTTGTGTGAGGCAACTTTTGCATGTGGTGCAACTTTTGTACATGTGGCAATTTTTCTGTGTGTGCAAGTTTTGCATGAGGTGAGTTTTCCATGAGGTGAGTTTTGCACGTGTGGCGAGTTTTGCGTGAGCCTAGTTTTGCATATGGCGAGTTTTGCATGTAGCGAGTTTTGAGTGGTGACTTTTGTGTTTCGACTTTTATGTGGCGAGGTTGGTGTGTGTGTGTGGTGAAATGTGTGCTGAGGGTGGTATATGTGTTCAAGCACGTGGTAGTGTGTGGCGCATTTTGTGTTTGTGTTCATATCCCCGTGTGTGGTGAGTATCCCATGTCGGGGCCCCACCTTAGCAACTGTACGGTATATACTCTTTGTCGCCATCGCTCTCATTCTTTAAGTCCTCATTGTTCACATCTGGCAGCTGTCAATTTTCCTCCAACACTTTTCCCTTCACTTTTTCCCCATTATGTAGATAGGAGCAAAATTGTTTGGTGAATTGGAACGCGCGGGGTTAAAATTTCACCTCACAACATAGCCTATGACGCTCTCGGGGTCCAGACGTGTGACTGTGCAAAATTTTGTGGCTGTAGCTGCGACGGTACAGATGCCAATCCCGGACATACACACATACATACATACACACATTCAGCTTTATATATTAGATATACCTGTATGTAATCTCCTGTATATAGTATATACCTGTGTGTCATCTCACCTATATATAGTATATATCTGTGTGTCATCTCCTGTATATAGTATATACCTGTATGTCATCTCCTCCTATACATAGCATATACCTGTGTCATCTCCTCCTGTATATACTATATACCTGTAGGTAATCTGCTCCTGTATATAGTATATACCTGTGTGTCATCTCCTCCTGTATATAGTATATACCTGTATGTCATCTCCTCCTGTATGTAGTATGTACCTGTATGTCATCTCCTCCTCTATATAGTATATACCTGTGTGTCATCTCTCCTGTATATAGTATATATCTGTGTATCATCTCCTCCTGTATATAGTATATACCTGTGTGTCATCTCCCCTGTAAATAGTATATACCTGTGTGTCATCTCCTGTATATAGTATATAGCTGTATGCCATCTCCTCCTGTATTAGCCCTCGTTCACACGTTATTTGGTCAGTATTTTTACCTCAGTATTTGTAAGCTAAAATGGCAGCCTGATAAATCCCCAGCCAACAGTAAGCCCACCCCCTGGCAGTATATATTAGCTCACACATACACATAATAGACTGGTCATGTGACTGACAGCTGCCGGATTCCTATATGGTACATTTGTTGCTCTTGTAGTTTGTCTGCTTATTAATCAGATTTTTATTTTTGAAGGATACCAGACTTGTGTGTGTTTTAGGGCGAGTTTCGTGTGTCAAGTTGTGTGTGTTGAGTTGCGTGTGGCGACATGCATGTAGGGACTTTTGTGAGATGAGTTTTGTGTGGCGACATGCGTGTAGCAACTTTTTGTGTGTCGAGTTGCATGTGACAGGTTAGTGTAGCAAGTTGTGTGCAGCAAGTTTTGCGCATGGCGAGTTTTGCGCGTGGCGAGTTTTATGTGTGGTGCCTTTTGAGTATGTGCAAGTTTTGTGTGAGGCAACTTTTGCATGTGTTGCAACTTTTGTGCATGTGGCAATTTTTCTGCGTGTGGCAATTTTTCTGCGTGTGCAAGTTTTGCGTGTGGCGAGTTTTGCACGTGTGGCGAGTTTTGCATGTGGAGAGTTTTGCGCGTGGCGAGTTTTGAGCGGCGACTTTTGTGTTTCTACTTTTATGTGGCGAGGTTGGTGTATGTGTGGTGAAATGTGCACTGAGGGTGGTATATGTGTTCGAGCACGTGGTAGTGTGTGGCGCATTTTGTGTGTGTGTTCATATCCCCGTGGTGGTGTGATTATCCCATGTTGGGGCCCCACCTTAGCAACTGTACAGTATATACTCTTTGGTGCCATCGCTGTCATTCTTTAAGTCCCCCTTGTTCACATCTGGCAGCTGTTAATTTGCCTCCAACACTTTTCCTTTCATTTTTTCCCCATTATGTAGATAGGGGCAAAATTGTTTGGTGACTTGGAAAGCGCGGGGTTAAAATTTCACCTCACAATATAGCTTTGACGCTCTCAGGGTCCAGACGTGTGACTGTGCAAAATTTTGTGCCTGTAGCTGCGACGCCTCCAACACTTTTCCTTTCACTTTTTCCCCATTATGTAGATAGGGGCAAAATTGTTTGGTGAATTGGAAAGCGCGGGGTTAAAATTTCACCTCACAACATAGCCTATGACGCTCTCGGGGTCCAGACGTGTGACTGTGCAAAATTTTGTGGCTGTAGCTGCTACGGTTCAGATGCCAATCCCGGACATACATACATACATACATACATACACACACACACACATTCAGCTTTATATATTAGATATATATATATATTCTATAAATATATAAAAGAAAATGTGTAACCATGAACCCATGAAAGTACAGGATAAGCCAATGGAATTCTATGTGTATCATAAACTCAATTGGTATAACACATTCTCTTTATGAAACCTTAAAGGAGTTGTCCATATTTGGGGACATATTTTTTTTATTAAAGGGCCACTGTCACCCCCCTCCAGCCGTTATAAACTAAAAGAGCCACCTTGTGCAGCAGTAATGCTGCATTCTAACAAGGTGGCTCTTTTAGTTTTAGGTTCAAGTATACCCCCCAAAAAGCGATTTGATACTTAGCCACCATTGCTGTCTCTAGCCAGGGAGGCTGCTCCTTACTCCCCAGCTCGAAACGCTCCTCTGCCGTCACTCACATCTTCTTGGTCTTTCTGCGCCGCCCCCTCAGCGCTGTTTACGTTTTCAAGCCGGCGCCTGCGCTGTGTAGTACTGTTCTGCGCAGGCGCAGTGTGCAAGCTTGGCTTGGACGGCAGATGGCCAGAGCTTACTGCGCCTGCGCAGAACAGAACTACAAAGCGCAGGCACCGGTTTGAAAACGTAAACAGCGCTGAGGGGGCGGCGCAGAAAGACCAAGAAGATGTGAGTGACGGCAGAGGAGCGTTTCGAGCTGGGGAGTGAGGAGCAGCCTCCCTGGCTAGAGACAGCAATGGTGGCTAAGTATCAAATCGCTTTTTTGGGGGTATACTTGAACCTAAAACTAAAAGAGTCACCTTGTTAGAATGCAGCATTACTGCTGCACAAGATGGCTCTTTTAGTTTATAACTGCTGGAGGGGGGTGACAGTGGCCATTTAAATACACGTATTCGAGGACAAAAATCATTTTTGCAATTAGGTATCACAAAAAAATTTTGCACTGTGTTTCTAACCTCTGTGTTCCACTGTCTATTGTTGGCTGTAGAATAAGCTAACTGTGGATCCATCAGTGAGCTTGTTCACATTAAACTTTTATCTGACTGTTTCCATGCTTTTTCTGAACTCCTTTCATCTGATTTATGACCACAGACCAGTTTAAAGGGAATCTGTCACCACAAAATTCGCCTATAAGCTAAGGCCACCGGCATCAGGGGCTTATCTGCAGCATTCCGTAATACTGTAGATAAGCCCCCGATGTAACCTGAAAGAGAAGAAAAACAAGTTAGATTATACTCACCCAGAGGCGGTCCTGATGCGGTCCGACCCGATGGGAGTCACGGTCTGGGTCCGGCGCCTCCTATCGTCATACGATGACGTCCTCTTTCTTGCTTCTTGTCGCGGCTCCTGCGCAGGCGTACTTTATCTGCCCTGTTGAGGCCAGAGAAAAGTACTGCAGTGCGCAGGCGCTGGGCCTCTCTGACCTTTACCAGCGCCTGTGCACTGCAGTACTGTGCACTGCCCTCAACAGCGCAGATAAAGTACGCCTGCGCAGGAGACGCGGCAAGAAGCAAGGAAGAGGACGTCATTGTATGACCTGGGCTGCGACACCCATCGGATCGGAACAGAACCAGGACCGCCCCTGGGTGAGTATAATCTAACTTTATTTCTTATCTTTCAGGTTACATCGGGGGCTTATCTACAGCATTACAGAATGCTTTAGATAAGCCCCTGATGCCAGTGGCCACAGCTTATAGGTGAATTTTGGGGTGACAGATTCCCTTTAAAAGTTGAATGTGCAGTGAAACAAAAAACAGTGCAAAATATTAGTAGAACCGAGTTGCTAAAATAAATGAACTTACCTAAGTAAAAAAAAAGTCTTCAGAGGTGGACAACCCCTAAAATTACTTTGTGCATGTTTAATATAGGCACTGCGGACCTATCGCAGAAATGACAGGTGGAACAGTAATCTGCTCATCTCCTTACAGTATACCATATCGTTTTGTCTTCTCCACTATAACTACTGTTAAAAAATGTATCAACCCAAATTACAAAACGAATATACAGCGCCAACATATTCTGTATCCCTATACAGACATTATTGGCACTGTCCCCATTGGGGCTCACAATCTAAATTCCCTATCAGTATGTCTTTGGAATGTGGGAGGAAACCGGAGAACCCGGAGGAAACCCATGCAAACATGGGGAGAACATACAAAATCCTTGCAGATGTTGTCCAAGGTGGGATTTGAACCCAGGACATCAGCGCTGCAGTGCTAACCACTGCGCCACCGTGCTGCCCTAGTAATATCTACCATTTACAGCTTTCTTCTACATAGTGTACAACATTTAAAAAACAATTTTGCTCCTGATAGTTTTAGATCTAAATAAGTATTTTAGAGCAGACATGCCTCTCACACGCCACAGCTTTTACTATTTACCAAGATGTCTCCTGTGCCCTCAGCGATGCTGGGAGCGGCGGGGGGGCTGCAGCCAGAAGATGTTGTAGCCGGGAACGTATCAGATGTGAATGATACCTAAGCTCGCTCAGTGAGGTGGTTAATTAACATTGGTAAATGAACAACCAGAATTGATCGGCAAGTGACAGTCCTTTCTATAAATAATGGCTGCTCGCCTCTGTGAAAGTATTGGAGATGGGATTGATTGAGCAGACAAAGGCTCCTGTGTCTACCTCTCGATTAGAGACATGACACCTCCAGACGCCTTTTCAGCTTTTTGTTTTCATGTCTGTCTCTAAACATGGAAACAGTAGGTCCAATGTACGGATGTGACCTAGAGATGGGGCCTTCTATCCCAATGGCTTTAATTGACCTCTGCTAATACGAGGGACCACAAGTGCACTTTTTCTGTTTGGCCTTTATGGATATTTTCTTACTCCATACTTTAGGGACAGTCAACATTTCTTTTACCATGTGATGGATATGCACACTATTATTACATCAATCTTCAGTTCTATGAGGGATTTGTCCAGGCTCGGACTGGTGAACGGGGTAACAGGTGAATCCACTGGTGGCCCCCCCCACCCCACCTATGTGAGCAGCAGACGGCACACTTTGCTTTCAAGATAGCCAGGAGGTGAGGAGCAGGAGTGGTTGCCAGAGTGGAGGACAATGCAAGAGAGCAAGGTGAAGAGCGGGAGCACTTGTCAGAGTGGAAGGCACTGCAAGAGAGCCAGGAGGTGAAGAGCGGGAGTGGTTGTCAGAGTGGACGGCACTGCAAGACAGCCAGGATGTGAAGAGCGGGAGTGGTTGTCAGAGTGGATGGCACTGCAAGAGAGCCAGGAGGTGAAGAGAAGGAGTGGTGTTCAGAGTGGGCGGCACTGCAAGACAGCCAGGATGTGAAGAGCAGGAGTGGTTGTCAGAGTGGACGGCAATGCAAGAGAGGCAGGAGGTGAAGAGCAGGAGTGGTTGTCAGAGTGAGCGGCACTGCAAGAGACCCAGGAGCTGAAGAGCCGGAGTGGTTGTCAAAGTGAGCGGCAATGCAAGAGAGCCAGGAGGTGAAGAGCAGGAGTGGTTGTCAGAGTGAGCAGCAATGCAAGAGAGCCAGGAGGTGAAGAATGGGAATGGTTGTCAGAGTGGGCGGCACTGCAAGAGAGCCAGGAGGTGAAGAGCGGGAGTGGTTGTCAGAGTGGGTGGCACTGCAAGAGAGCCAGGAGGTGTAGAGCGAGAGTGGTTGTCAGAGTGGGCGGCACTGCAAGAGAGCCAGGAGGTGAAGAGCATGAAGGACTGCACTGCAAGAGAGCCAGGAGGTGAAGAGCAGGCGTGGTTGTCAGAGTGGGTGGCACTGCAAGAGAGCCAGGAGTTGTAGAGCGAGAGTGGTTGTCAGAGTGGGCGGCACTACAAGAGAGCCAGGAGGTGAAGAGCATGAAGGACTGCACTGCACGAGAGCCAGGAGGTGAAGAGCAGGCGTGGTTGTCAGAGTGGGCGGCACTGCAAGAGAGCCAGAACGTGAAGAGCATGAGTGAACTGCACTGCAAGAGAGCCAGGAGGTGAAGAGAAGGTGTGGTTGTCAGAGTGAGGGGCACTGAAAGAGAGCCAGGAGGTGAAGAGCAGGAGTGGTTGTCAGAGTGGACTGCACTGCAAGAGAACCAGGAGGTGAAGAGTGGGAGTGGTTGTCAGAGTGGGCGGCACTGCAAGAGAGCCAGGAGGTGAAGAGCATGAAGGACTGCACTGCCAGAGAGCCAGGAGGTGAAGAGCAGGCGTGGTTGTCAGAGTGGGCGGCACTGCAAGAGAGCCAGGACGTGAAGAGCATGAGTGGACTGCACTGCAAGAGAGCCAGGAGGTGAAGAGCAGGTGTGATTGTCAGAGTTAGGGGCACTGCAAGAGAGCCAGGAGGTGAAGAGCGGGAGTGGTTGTCAGAGTGGACGGCACTTCAAGATAGCCAGGAGGTGAAGAGCGGGAGTGGTTGTCAGAGTGGACGGCACTGCAAGAGAGCCAGGTGGTGAAGAGCGGGAGTGGTTGTCAGAGTGGGCGGCACTGCAAGAGGGTCCAAGTGGGGATTTGCATGTATTAGTGCTTCTAAGCTTTGCATAAAAGTGATACTTAAAAATAGGAGATTCTTCTTAGTCTAAGGGTATGTTTCCACGGTCAGGAAACGCTGCTTGTTTGACGCTGCGCAGAGCTGCAGCGTCAAACAAGCAGCGTCCAGATGTTCCAGCATAGTGGAGGGGATTTTATGAAATCCCGTGTCCACTATGCGTGGAAACCCGCACGCGGCGGCCCTGCGACTCCGGACATGCTGCGCGTCTTTTCAGATCGCAGCGTCCCCGCAAGGCATATCACAGGGCCCTATGGGACAGAGCGATCATCCCGGATGTGAAGAGTTAACACATCCGGCATGATCGCGTCCCAGAAAGGGGGCGGGGCTTAGCGCCGAGCGGCGATACCGCCGGCCATCCTGAACGTGGAGACATAGCCTAAGACAGAACCAAAATAAGAAGAATCTTTTTACATTTGTATTTTGGTAAGTACATTTCTGAAAAGTTGTTTCAAAGAGTAAGGCTATGTTCATACGTTGCGTTTTTGCCGCTTTTTTTTTTTTAAAGCAAATTTTAAGTTGCATTTTACAATACCAGCAAAGTCTATGACATTTCTGAAATCTCACACACACATTGGTTTTATTTTCCTGACCGATTTGAAAAACTGCTGCCTTTTTTAAAACTGCAGCATGTCACTTCTTTCAGCGTTTTACCACCCATAGGAAACAATGGGTAAGTGCAAAAAAAAATGTAGATATCAGTTTTTGCTGCGTTTTTGGTGCAAAAACCCAAGGGGCGTTAAATCAGGCTTTTTGGGGCCACTAAATTTTATCAACATACACAAGAGATAACAAAAATGCAGCAAAAATGCAGCAAAAAACCGCAGCAACACCTGCTTTTTGTAAGCATCTTAAACACAGCTTAAAATTTGCATTAAAAAAGCAGCAAAAGTGCAACGTGTGAACACGGCCTAAATGTCATTGTGTGGCTGGAGAAACATCTCCTTAGACAATTCTTGCCGTTCTGTTTTTTTAAACATAGCACTATATACAGCCTATATATCAGGGCAGTCGGTGGCTGTACTCACCATTTTATCTCTGTGTACCTCAAAATCTGATTATAAACTCTGGAAGGAAGAGACTCAGCAAACATGAGAAATGTAATCCAGGCTCAGCATCCCCCACAGCGGTGTGCACAGAAGAAGGGGGCCGCGTGCGAAGTGTCGGCAGCTGGAGAGCCGGCTCTGCTCCATGTCGACTTTTCACGATACATTAGTGATTTACATGTTTTCATGGTGTTTAATTAAAGCACAATTACACATATCCGGCGTGTGAGCGGAGTGTATCCATGTGTGTCTGGTGGTGGTCTGTATGAATTTCATGGATCCCACTGTGTAATCATTTTATATTGGACACATTTGTTTCTGGAAACATCTTTATACTTTGTCCTTTTTTCTTTTTACAGATATCAAGATTCAATATTTACTACATAAGATTATATAAAAGCTAACTTTGTATTGTAAAGGTCAATGAAAATCATGTATATTCCCGCCTGACAGCTGACTACATGTACAGATATCTCGGGAGGTAGAGATGCTACATTGCTTTCCGAGAGTAAGAGACCCCTATGAGTCCGGTGCAGGGCCTGAAGGGGCTTTGAACTACACAAATAATGAAAGAGGCTGACCAGAATTAAGAAGACAAAAAAATAATGTTTTTTTCCTTAGGAAAAGCGCCAACCTGGCTATGGGTTGTGCGTGGCATTGCACCTTAGCTCCATATACTTTATTGCAATACCTGACAAAGCCATAGTCATGGGTGGCGCTGTTTCTATAGTACCAAAAAAAACACCTTAACAATATTAATGTAACCATATTCATATCATGCACCTTCCCCTCTAAACTAGACATAATACAGTGTATCACTAGCTTAAAAACTACAGATCAGTTTTTCAAGGGAAAATGGGAGGGTGAGGAAGGGGAAGAGCACTGGGATCTCCAAAAACCACTGTAATAAGGTTCCCAAGCCTCGAGTCCAGAGGATCACTGTATTCCATTATGTCGGTGAAAGCAGTGGTAGGAGCATGGAAGATCACAGCTCCATCACACAAAGAAGCTCAAGAACAAAGGCCGGGGGTCCTCTGCTCCGGAGATCAGTAGTGGTCCCAGCAGTGGGACATCCAGTGATCAATCATTTATCTCCGATTCTATAGATAAATAATACATGTCTATCGTGGGATACCCCGTTACATGTTTCATTTTATCATTCAAGGAGCTACAGCCTGACTCATCCTGCCCTTCCTTATTAGTAAGTAGGAAATTAATGTACAACAAATAACAAAATAAAATTGTATAAACAGAACAGTAAGAAGATGCCCAGGTCTCCTACGGCATTAGCCATCATTACTGGCTATTCTATCTGGAAGATGAAAGATATCCGTACAGATTAATGTCAGCCAGGATTCTTGTATCAGAATTTATGTAGCACGTGTTTAGGGCAGTCAGGAGAGACAGTAGCGTAATGAAGCTCTGCCAATGGCCTGACAGCTCTAAAATGGCTACCATGGACAGGCTTAGCCTGGACTTAAACAGGGACCTATGGGCTGGGGCCACAGAGAAAGCCACTGTTCGGTGGTGCAGGCTCAAAAGCAAAAGTGCAGGAAAAGTACAAAATCAGAAGACAAAATAATAGTCAGTGAAACAAGTCAAGGTCAAAATAGGAAACAAATACACTACACAGGAGCTGAACAGATAGGACAAACCAGAGAAACACAAGGCCTTTATCGGGCAGTAAGATGGAAACTCAACCCCTGAAGCTGGGTTCACATTACGTCCAAGCAGCCCGGTAACGCTGCCATTAATCTCTATTTCGGGTGCATAGCTAGCGCATGCCCAAAATGGGCGTGCACTAGCGATGTGCCATCATTGAGTGATGGACCCTGGGACGCGGGCTGCAGCGTTTCAGGGTCCATCACCGCTAGCGTAGATAGAGCATCTGCTAGCTCTATCTTCGCTAGCACGATGACATGTCGGCACTTGCATTAATGCAGCCCGTTTAACGCATGTGTTGAACGGGCTGCTGTTAACGCAATGTGAACCTAGCCTTAGAGAAGCTGCCCTTTTTCATTTTTAATTTCTGTTTTTCACTCCCCTTCTTCCCAGAGCCATAACTTTTTTATTTTTCTGTTAATATGGCCATGTGGGGGCTTGTTTTTTAGCGGGACGAATTGTACTTTTGAATGCCACCATTGGTTTTACCATATTGTGTACTCAAAATTGGGAAATTAAAAAAAAATTAAAAAAAGTGCATTTCCACAAGGTTTTTTTTTTATTTTTCTTTACCATGTTCACCAAATCTTAAAACTGACCAGCGATTATGATTCTCCAGGTCATTACGAATTCATAGACACCAATTATGTCTAAGTTCTTTTTCATTTAAGTGGTGAAAAAAAATCCAAAGCTTGTTAAAGGGAACCTGTCACCCCATTTTTTCAAGATGAGATAAAAATAGCGTTAAATAGGGGCTGAGCTGTGCTTTACATTAGTGTATTTTTTGTGCCTTTATTCCCCACCTATGCTGCCGAAATACCTTTGTAAAGTCGCCGTTTTGGGCTGTCACTCACGCTGGTCTGGTCATATGGGCGTGGTGACATCGCTGTTTCTCCCCCAGATCTTGCTCATCTTTCCGTTGGTGGCGTAGTGGTGTGCGCATGCCCAACAGGCGAATCCACTGTGCAGCTGAAGGAAAAGAGCGCGATCTGCGCTATTCAGCGGTTTATCGGTGGGCGCGGCCTCAGGAAGATCTTCCTGAGGCCGCGCGTGCGCAGATGATAGTGCTCGGCTTCCCGGGGCTTCAGGAAAATGGCCGCGGGATGCCGCGCGTGTGCAGATGGAGATCGCGGCGGCCATTTTCCTGAAGCCGAGTTCGCATCTCGGCTTCAGGAAAATGGCCGCCGCGATCTCCATCAGGAAGATGGCCGCGCCCACCGATAAATCGCTGAATAGCGCAGATCGCGCTCTTTTCCTTCAGCTGCGCAGTGGATTCGCCTGTTGGGCATGCGCACACCACTACGCCACCAACGGAAAGATGAGCAGGATCTGGGGGAGAAACAGCGATGTCACCACGCCCATATGACCAGACCAGCGTGAGTGACAGCCCAAAACGGTGACTTTACAAAGGTATTTCGGCAGCATAGGTGGGGAATAAAGGCACAAAAATACACTAATGTAAAGCACAGCTCTGCCCCTATTTAACGCTATTTTTATCTCATCTTGAAAAAACGGGGTGACAGGTTCACTTTAAAAAAAAAAAAGTTCAATTTTCCGAGACCCGTAGCGTTTGCATTTTTTGTGATCTTGGGTTGGATGAGGGCTTATTTTTTACGGGCCGAGCTGTCGTTTTAATTGATACCATTTTATTGCAGATATGACCTTTTGAACACCCGTTATTGTATTTTAATGCAATGTTGCGGCGACCAAAAAACCCCGTAATTCTGGCATTTTTACTTTTTTTTCTCGCTACGCTGTTTAATGATCAGGTTAATCCTTCTTTCATTGATAGATTGGGCAATTCTGAACTTAGCAATATCAAATATGTGTAGGTTTCATTTTTTATTGTGTTATTTTGAATGGGGCGAAAGGGGGGTGATTTAAACTTTTTTTTTTCATAATTTTAAAAACATTTTTTTTATTTTGGAATGCTTCAGTAGCCTCCATGGGAGGCTAGAAGCTGACATAACTTGATCGCCTCTGCTACATAGAGGGTGATGCTCATAGCAATCAGGCATCAACAACCATAGAGGTCTCAAGGAGACCTCTGGTTGTCATGCCGACGCACCGATGACCCTCGATCATGTGACAGAGTTTGACAGCGGCATTTAACTAGTTAATAGGTGCGGGTGGATCACGATTCCTATTGTGAGCACATGTCAGCTGTTCAAAACAGCTGACATGCCCCGGCTTTGATGCGGGTTCACTGTCGACGCCCACATCAAAGCGGGGGTTCGGCCATCAGACATACTATTCTGTCTGATGGCAGAAAGGGGTTAAGTAGGGTGTGGTGCTCTCCAATTGGCTGAAGCAGGGAGCTGATAACTTCACCTGGAAAACACACACCCATATTATCAGACAGGACTGCAGATCCCAGCCACAATAACCTTATAGCCTGCGCCATCCAGCGCCTCTGATTCCAACGTCTCTTCTATCATCAGTGCTAAACGCAGAATGAATGTGGTGGTGGCTTCTGGCGCCAGATGCAGACATCGCAGGAGAAGGTCCTGGTGGAGATGTGATAAGTAGCTGTTGGATGAAAAAGCACCTGACCAGCCTAAATCTAAGCAACTAAATATCAACAGATGAAAAATAAACAAAAATAAAAAAAAAACAAAATAAGTGAGCATTCCAGAATCAGTGGATACTCACTGGTACATGACTAGAGTTGATTCGGTCACCAAATCTGAATTTGCCGTATTTGTGCCATATTGGTACCCTATTCGTGCCGAATTTATGTTTGATGATTGTTTCCAAATCATTTCTACTCCCACTGACTCCAATGACGCTCAGTTGTGTTTGGCGAATATTGCAAATACAATATTTGCTGCCGATTGTAATCGGAACCGAATTTTGACAAATACGCTCAACTCTATACGTGGCACTATTGCCATGAACCTAAACTAAACATTATTACTAGTTTTGTACAATTATGGATCAGGTCGGAGACTGCCCAAGTGACCTATTTATTACTTTGTCCCAAAAGAACAACGCCTTAACCACAACACCACTCCTTTAACACCCAGACTGAATACAATCGTGCATTACCCAATGACAGATGGAACAGCTTAAAGTTTGCCAGAATAATAAATGAAAATTGGAAATCTCGCTGCTACAGCAACAGTTCCACGGATACTAGGAAATGATAGCATCATTAAGGATAGTTAATATCACATTGGTCCAATTTTAGTCTAGATAATGCATCTATACAACCGCCCCAAGAACTACAAACACCACAAATGCTATTCATCTGCAGGCACATAAAGTCAACACATTTCTTTGAGGCACAGTCTCTAATGTTTATTTATACGAAGTGAAAGATCTCCAAAAATAATAATTTGCACGTAGCATGTGTGGAATATTACCTCTGTTTCTAAAGCAATGCCTCCCTGAATGTGTTTTTTCAAACATTCAAATCCCAGTTTAATAAAGCCAAATGGCAATCCCTTTTTTTTTCAAAATTGCATTTGATATCCAAAGCTGGGCTCCATCTTAACAAGACACTTTGAAATCCTGTAATTATGTATTCATATGCTAGGAGTCAGAGGCTTTTTTTTTCCAAGGGAGACTGAGTGTGATAAATATATTTATAACCCGCTGATTTAATGAAGATGCTTTTGATGTTACGGAAGAAAAAAAAACACGGAGAATGGAAAATATTAAGGCCATTTAAAACATCACATTAGCCTTGATATATAAGAGGCGGCTTTTCCCTACAGTGACCGCTTTCAAAAAATGTAATCGATAACTGCAACTAATTTAAATGGGGAACAATTAAACTTTATACCATCTTCATTTTGGAGTATGGTTCTTTTAGTTTGTAAGAAAGGTTAAATGAATAGCTTTTATTAGCTACCATGGGTACGGCCATGTTTACGAACGCTGGAGGACAGGCGCAGCCTTTTTAGTGGAATCACAGATCTCTTCATTTATCTATTTTTGCTCCCATTTGCTTTTGTATTTTAGGCTAACTTCCTCGAGTATTTGGCGCGTTTTTGGTGTTGCACATTTTATTAGGTTGCTTTTCTTTTTCTTAGCATTTTTTTGTTTACATGTGTTTTCATTGTGTTTTTTTCTATTGCAGTTGTTGATTGTTTTTCATGTTATAAGTTTTAAATATAACTAATTTATACAGATAAAGTCATTAGGGTCGGTTGTCAGTCAGTGTCGGGGGCGTTTGCAGCTGCCACTCACTATACACGGAGCGGTGACTGAATCTGCACCAGCGCCAACATCATGACTAAAACCTGAACACTGCCGAGACCATTTCCTGCAGGTAATAGCGTTCTGAAACTGCCCAGTGCCCGCACTGGAAGGAAAAGAACTTTATTCCTCCCGGCAACACTCGGGTTTCAGTGTCATGGGGGTGCCCTCGGCCTGGCTTCAGTTACCGCACAGTTCATAGCGAGCGGCAGTTGTTACCATGCCCTAGAACTGACTGACAGCTGGCTCAGCATTAGGATTGGCTTTCAGTCAGCAGCGGGTGGCAGTTACAGCCATCACTCACTACACACAGAACAATGACAGTGACCATCAGCGCCTCTATGGCTGAAACCCAAGTGTTGCTGGGAGGTATAAAGTTCATTTCCTGCAGGTTAATAGCTGGCAGAGAGCCATGGGCCACACATCTTAAGCTCGCAAGACACATGTGGCTCCCGAGCCACAGGTTGGGGATCCCTAGTCTACAGAATGTAATCAATCAATTCTTAAGAACACACATAGACAACCATCATCACGTCATGATTAAATAGCATTTCACTAGCTAGCTACATTAATCACCACTATGTTTAAATGCTTACTGAAAGAGGAAAACATCTGAAGGAATTAGTGTTGCCCAATATTGATGATTATTAAAGATAGTACCAATGGTAAGAATGCAATTCAAGGATATCTTTTTAATCATAGGGGTAGTGGTGTCAGCTTTAGTGTTGGCTTTCTTAATTAAAATAGTGTCAACTAATACCCTATGTTATTGATGTGCACTATTACTATTTATTTACTTACTACAGGTTAGTTGTTTATTTTATTTTTATCCTAGGTTATGTTTCTTAATGGCCAGTGTGAATGTGCACCTCCACATTACACTTATACCAACATGGGTTCCAGCTCATTTCTTTGGTTTTGCTATCATTTTTTTGCACTATGTACACACAGGGACATGACTCCGCCTTTTTGAGCTGAGCATTTAGTCTGTCTAGCTTTCCCCGGGCAGGTGCAAAGCAATCTGGCTTGAGTTCTGCACTTCCCCCCAAGAGGCCTGCAGATAGGGTTTAACCCATCTCTGACCTCGGATGGGATAGTACATCCGAGGTCAGAACCTCCGCTTTGATGCGGGCTCCGGCGGTGAGCTGGGACATGTCAGCTGTTTTGTACAGCTGACATGTGTCCGCAATAGCGACAGGTGGAATCGTGATCCACCCGCTGCTATTAACTAGTTAAATGCCGTTGTCAAACACTGACAGCGGCATTTAACTAGCGCTTCCGGCCACCGTCACGTGATCGGGGGGTCAGCGATGCGCCGGCATGACAATCATAGGTCTATTGAAGACCTCTATGGTTGTTGATGCCGGATTGCTGTGAGCGCCACCCTGTGGTCGGCGCTCATAGCAATGCAGTAATTCTGCTACATGGGGGCGATCTGAGCTTCACTCCTATGTAGCAGAGGCAATCGAGTTGTGCCAGCTTCTAGCCTCCCATGGAGACTATTGAAGCATGGCAAAAGTAAAAAAAAATGTTTTCAAAAATATGAAAAAAATGAAAAAATATAAAAGTTTAAATCATCCCCCTTTCGCCCCATTCAAAATAAAACAATTAAAAAAAAATCAAACCTACACATATTTGGTATCGCCACGTTCAGAATCTATCGATCAAAAAAGGATTAACCTGATCGCTAAACGGCGTAGCGAGAAAAAAATTGAAACGCCAGAATTAAATTTTTTTGGTCATCACGACGTTGCATTAAAATGCAATAACAGGTGATCAAAAGAACGTATCTGCACCAAAATGGTATCATTAAAAACATCTACTCAACATGCAAAAAAAAGCCCTCACCCAACCCCAGATCACGAAAAATCGAGATGCTATGAGTATCGGAAAATTGCACAATTTCTTTTTTTTTTTTTTAGCAAAGTTTGGAATTTTTTTTACCACTTAGATAAAAAAGAACCTAGACATGTTTGGTGTCTATGAACTTGTAATGACCTGGAGAATCATAATGGCGGGTTAATTTTAGCATTTAGTGAATGTAGCAAAAAAAGCCAAACAAAAAACAAGTGTGGGATTGCACTTTTTTTTGCAATTTCTCCGCACTTTAATTTTTTTTTCCCGTTTTCTAGTACACGACATGCTAAAACCAATGATGTCGTTAAAAAGTACAACTCATCCTGCAAAAAAAAAAAGCCCTCACATGGCCATATTGACGGAAAAATAAAAAAAGTTATGGCTCTGGGAAAGAGGGGAGCGAAAAACGAAAACGCAAAACCGAAAAAAGCTGGGGTCATGAAGAGGTTAATACTAGAGATAGGACCATCCTTATTGGGTACACCTTGTCGCGGTGGGACGGATTTTAAGCTTTTCAATCAAAAGAGTATCAACTAAGTACCCTATGTTATTTACTTTTACTATTCATTTGTTTTCTTACTGCAGGGTATATGCTCATTTTGTTTTCTTCCTAGGTTATGGGGTTTAGGACTGTGATAAAACACTTTTATTAGATCTATCAGGTATGCATACTGGAAAAAAAATACATAAAGAAATTATGATTAGGAAGAATAATCCTCAATCCTCCCCACATGCCAAAATAAAGAAATATGGAACCAGACAAAATAAGACAACTTCTCCTAATAAATTTTACAGCTATTTGTGGTCACAGCAGTAATTTGGTCAGCTGCGTGCAATATCTGCTTTTTGTCCTGGCATGCACAAGAAAAGCTTACGTTTTTCCTGTATTATTCTATTTATAACACGCAAGCTTTGTTTTTTTAAGGTTGTAAAGTTTGTGCCAATTATTTGCTTTGGACTTAGCCTGGCTATGCACAATGATCTAAATGTACATACTAAACCATTGCACTTCAAAGCTGTCTAATATAGCATCCATATAAACATTATGACAGTAATTAAATTACATAATAATTAACAAAACTCTTGAAGTATTATGCAGCAATATTTTCCTACTCACTTAGCACGTCGTCATGGAGTAATGCAGTGTTTACATTGGAGAAAGAGCATATAACTGGCAGATGTTCTGAAAATATTGCCGAGAAAGTTTAACAACTGCTCTACAGCCTTTCTGTGCATAAAAAGAATCGAGGCAGCTGTAGTAAACCTTAGATAGCCTGCTTTCTTGGCAATCTTCAGATCACCCATACAAATCAATGGAGAGAGATGTCTGCATGCCAACTCTCCACTGACGGTAATGTAATGGTGCCCCGTTCTCAAAACAGATGCCGGTCCCAGCAGTAGGACTTGAATCTATCCTACATTTATGACATATCCATAAACCTCTACGCTGACCACAAATGAGTTTTACTTTTTTTTTATTGTAATTTAAATTTTCATAAAAATGTGAAATCGATTTATATTTTTCATAGTGAAAAACAAAAAAAGTGTCACAAACTATAAATAAAAAATGATTGTGCAACTACCACTATTCTCCCAGAGAATCTGACTCCAGAGATTATTTTAAATAATGTAGGGTCGTTACCAGTGTGATGTGTAATGGCCGCTCTCTGCTCTCCTCATCTCATTGCAGAGCTGTGTGTGATTATACCTGACAGAGGACAGCAGAAAACACATCTGCAGGTTCCTCTCAGTTTCAGCTTTCATCTCACAGGCAGACAGCGTTACAGTACAGCAGAGCTGTGAGAGCTGCAACAAATGTGTTTGTAAGGAGATAAAGTTCACTTCTAGTGTTGAGCGATACCTTCCGATACTTGAAAGTATCGGTTTCGGATAGTATCGGCCGATATCCGAAAAATATCGGATATCGCCAATACCGATACCCGATACCAATACAAGTCAATGGGACACAAGTATCGGAAGCTATCCTGGATGGTTCCCAGGGTCTGAAGGAGAGGAAACTCTCCTTCAGGCCCTGGGATCCATATTCATGTAAAAAATAAAGAATAAAAATAAAAAATATGGATATACTCACCCCTCCGGCGGACCCTGGACCTAGCGGTGTTAACCGGCAGCCTCCGTTCCTAAGAATGAGCGAGTGAAGGACCTTCGATGACGTGGCGGCTTGTGATTGGTCGCGTGACCGCTCATGTGACCGTTCACGCGACCAATCACAAGACCGCGACGTCATTGCAGGTCCTTCACTCGCTCATTCTTAGGAACGGAGACTACCGGTTGCAGCGGTTACAACCAGGGCGCGTCAGAGGGTGAGTATATCCCTATTTTTTATTTTTATTCTTTATTTTACACATGAATATGCATTCCAATTCCGATTCCCGATATCGCAAAAATATCAGAACTCGGTATCGGAATTCCGATACCGCAAATATCGGCCGATACCCGATACTTGCGGTATCGGAATGCTCAACACTATTCACTTCTACTGTTTTGTTTTAGTTACACGTCTCACACTGGTAACACCTCCTTTCATTTACAATAATCTCTGGAGGCAGATTCTCATGCAGATCAGAGTCCAACCCATAGATCTTAACAGCTGATTTACATAGAAAAAAGTGAATTTCTGTGAAACAAAGACATTGAATTGTAGATATCATTCTATTCAGTTTCCTATGACCTGCATGCCCAATGAGCCTTAGTAGGGTTGATCCTACTGACAGATTCCATTTAATGTTCAACAGTGCTACTGTCTGAGTCTACTCAGTGCTGTGGGGCCTGTATAGTCTGCAGTGTGATGATATTCATACTGGGAATTATAGGCTCATACAATAAAACTGTATATGCTGGGGGCTGATCTGATATTGCAATTGGTCACTATAATAAGCTGGGTATTGTATTTATGTACTGATGATGGTCTTGTACTCACATATTGATGGTGGCTCTGGTGCTGTTTTAATGTACTGACAGCGGTTCTTGTGTTGTAGTCCAGTACTGATGATAGTTCTGATGTTGCATTCATGTACTGATGATGGTTATGGTGCTGTATTCATGTAATGATGGTGGTTGTAGTGCTGCATTCCTGTACTAATTATAATTCTGGTGCCATATTCATGTAGTGATGATGATCCTGATGCCTTATTCATGCACTGATGGTCATGTCTGGTGATGAAGACATGTACTCGTGATAATTCTGATTCTGTAGTAAATGCAGTAATCCTTATGTTGTCAAGCTTGGCAACAGATCATTATAGGGTGTGTTGTCTGTCGCACACATGGACAACAGAAAGACTTAAAATATGGGCTTCTGAATGAGGCCATATATGTTAGCTGAACAAGTGTTTGACTAATCTAATATCCTTCATATACTTAAGAAAGCTGACGGTCGATCGCAGAGCTATTCACTCGACTATGCAGACTGTAAAAGTGCTTTCTTTGCCAAAGGCACAAGTATTCTCTGTGAGGCGGTGGCTTATTTCTTAGAAAAGAAGGGTATCTGCAGTCCAAAATTAGACATGACAGATTCTTATTTTCCCTGACAATCATCTGTCAGGGGTCCCACGCACATCAGAAAAAAATAATCTAATGTGTAAGGGGGTCTTACCTACGATCTAAAGTTTATGGGCACTTGTGGTCCGACTTATCAGTACGCGGTGTGACCACTTAAAGCGCCTAGGGCAGCAGGAATGCCAAATACAGTTCTGAATATAGGTATAAAATATGTATATTTTTATCCTCCAGTGAAACCTCTTATTGCCCTCAGCTTTTTCTAATTTCACAAGACCAGCATCCAGTTCATTAGGCTTTTACAAGCATCTCTAAGTGAACCCTGAGCTGTCTTCAGTTCACAGGATCCCCTGTTTAGTATAAGAGGTGTTAATATGCAATCATCAACATAAATGCAGCTTAAATCACTAGCACGGCATGTCTCCGGCAGCAGCAGCAGCCAGCAATGTCATTTCACTGTTAATGATGTACACAGCGCGTTATGTAGGAGAGCACACCATAAACAGTAATAGTCAACCGAAATCATCAGCCCTAGCACTCGCCATCATTTATGCTCAATATGTGCTTGGTCAGAAATAAATGGGATTAAATGCTTGGATTTCCCTTTTGCATGCCTTACTAAATGGATAATGGTATAGGTATAGAGACATGTGGGCAATATGCTTTCTAAGTTATTTCATGCACATACCGTGAATGCTGTGCTCAACACAAAATCATATCTCCAATTACAGTTCTCAATTTTAATGTTATATTTCTTTTATTTTTCACAAAAAAACTACACTTTTTAGAATCGATGATGGAGCAATAATATAATTAAATATTCCAATTAGGGAAGGTTCAATACTGGATGGCTTGACTAAATCAATTTTACAAAAAACAACAGGCACAATCTGAAAAACAATGTTATCCTACACAAATTTTCTTCCTTCTAGTATAGAGTAAGAACCTGTGATCAAGCAGCCTCTACAGACAATGCTATTATATGCAAGATAACTTTAGCAATCAATTAATTAATTACTTCTAACTGGACGCTCCAGCAACTGAATCTGTGTGGGAGTCAGATAGAGATGTGCAAATCTTTAGAAACTTAAATTCGGCAGCTTTAATAATAATAAAAAAAATAATTGATTGGCGGATCGATTTGCATTAAATCACAACTACCATATTTTTCGGACTATAAGATGCACCGGACCATAAGACGCACTCCAAATTTTGGCGAAGAAAATAGGAAAAAAATGTAATGTTAAAATGGGGGTCCATTAGCTTACCGGGTGAGTGGGGGGCAGCGGTGGTGGAGCGAGGTCACAGGAGGCAGGGTTGCCATTACAGGAAACTGGAGGCGGCAGGAGTGAGGCGATGCTGTGGGCCCGGCCCTGGGCTCAAGAAAATGTCAACGATAAGGCAGGAGTAGAGATGCACATTGCTTTCCTAGTGATGGGCTTCAGGAAACCAACAGCATGCGTACACATTTAGATCTCGGCTCAATCTCTATGGCCACTGCACCCCCCCCAGTAAGCTACATTTGGACTATAAGACACACACATTTCCTCACAAATTATGGGAGTAGAAGTGCATCTTATAGTCCGAAAAATAGGGTACTTCAATTGGACTGAAAAGGAGTGCATCATACTCTGAGGTCTCCTATAACTGTATCCAACTTACCACAAACTGTTTGATGGAAACACAACCTTAGTAATATCAACGTAATACCGACCCATATTGCAATGGGTACATGGATGATAACAGCTTTTAACTGCTTGGTTGTTACTCACTAACTGTAATGTTTATTCAGTGTTTTATGGATTTCTCTACCTATCTCTATTGCTAAGAACTGTGACATCCTCTCACTATCCAGATTCACCACAAAATGGCTGCTGAATTCACTGTCTTTGCTTCTATCTCCATTACTGAATGATAATCCCCCGAGATGCAGTGCTATGCCATGCAATGTAAGGCTGCCGTCACACTATCAGTATTTAGTCAGTATTTTACATCAGTATTTGTAAGTCAAAACCAGGAGTGGGTGATAAATGAGGAAGGGGTGCATATGTTTCTGTTATACTTTTCCTCTAATTGTTCCACTCCTGGTTTTGGCTTACAAATACTGATGTAAAATACTGACCAAATACTGCTAGTGTGACGGCAGCCTAATAGTTACAAGGCATTACGGGGAGACCTGACTGCCCCTTAGGTCATGGGAGCCTTCTCAGGCTGATATAATCTTCCACATTGTGTAAAATTGAGGCAGGCATTGTTGGCAATTCGAGCAAATTGAATTGGAAATTGAATCTGCCAGATCCAGCGAAATTCCAAAAATTCAATACAAAATCAATTTGCAGGATACAATTCAAAGTACTTGTTCTCACCCACAAAGCTCTCCACAGTGCGGCACCCCCTTATATCTCCTCCCTCATTTCTGTCTATCGGCCTAGCCGACCACTGCGCTCTGCAAACGACTTTCGACTAGCATCTGCACTAATCCGTACCTCCCACTCCCGACTCCAAGACTTCTCCCGTGCTGCACCAATCCTCTGGAATGCTCTACCCCAAGATATTAGGACCATCCACAACTTGCATAGTTTTAGGCGCTCGCTCAAAACTCATTTGTTCAGAGCGGCCTATCACGTTCCCTAATCAAACTCATTTTATGTTTGTGTGTGTGTAGCCCTTTCACTATCTCCACCTACCCCCCACTCCCTGAAGATGGCTGGGCCATCATTGTAAATACATCATTGTAAATACACACCTGTACTTTGTATCTCCCCATCTCATTGTAGATTGTAAGCTCTCACGAGCAGGGTCGTCTTATTTCGTCTTATTTTGTCTTATTTTGCTTTATTACTGTATTGTTAACATTGTTACTAGTGTTGAGCGATACCGTCCGATATTTGAAAGTATCGGTATCGGAAAGTATCGGCCGATACCGGCAAAGTATCGGATCTAATCCGATACCGATACCCAATACCAATACAAGTCAATGGGACTCAAGTATCGGACGGTATCCTGTATGGTTCCCAAGGACTGAAGGAGAGGAAACTCTCCTTCAGGCCCTGGGATCCATATCAATGTGTAAAAGAAAGAATTAAAATAAAAAATAGGGATATACTCACCCTCCGACGCAGCCTGGACTTTACCGCCGTTGTACCTAAGAATGCGCGCTTGAAGGGCCTTAGATGACGTCACGGCACTCTGATTGGTCCGTAGCGGTCGCGTGACCGCTACGCGACCAATCACAAAGCAGTGACGTCACCTAAGGTCTTTCAAGCGCTTGAAATACCTTAGAAGACGTCCGCAGCTTCTGATTGGTCGCATAGCTACGGACCAATCAGAGCGCCGTGACGTCAACTAAGGCCCTTCAAGCGCGCATTCTTAGGTACAACGGCTCCCGGTTACGGCGGTAAAGTCCAGGCTGTGTCGGAGGGTGAGTATATCCCTATTTTTTATTTTAATTCTTTCTTTTACACATTGATATTAATCCCGATACCAATTCCCGATACCACAAAAGTATCGGATCTCGGTATCGGAATTCCGATACCCGCAAGTATCGGCCGATACCCGATACTTGCGGTATCGGAATGCTCAACACTAATTGTTACCCATGACTGTTGTCATGTCTGCGCTGCGGAATATGTTGGCGCTTTATAAATAAAGATTATTATTATTATTATTTATTCATCTGTCAGCAGATTGCATATGTGTCCATTGTTGAAAAGCTCTTTGGGACGACAGATTCAGATTATATAGGAACTATAACAAAAAGTTTTATTTGGGAAACATTGGCAAACCAGTCTCTTTTAAAAATATTCCTTACCTTTTCTGAGAGCAGCAAGATGTAGGGTTTGATAAAAAAAATATTTTGTCTGCTGCAAATTTTCCATTTCTCTGAATGATGGGCTCTACACAACCTCGCACACACTACTGATTGGCAGCTTTTTGTGTACACTGTGCATAGGCAGAAAGCTGACAACCTGTGGTGGGAGGCATTTTTGGACTACCTGGCAGCAGGTTTAATAGTCCTCTAGTGATAATCTACACTAAACAGCCTAGTAAGTCAAACGTGAGTGGAATCAGGGTCTCTGCCCCTACATCATGGTGGTCTTAGATTATTTATCAAAAACCTAGTGACAGATTTCCTTTAAAGATCTTTGAATAACGAATAGAGTTTTTAGCTATTGGACATTTCCAGTTAATCCGATTTTTGTTTTCAAGGGGGTGAGCTTTACAGCCAGTTAACCCATTCCTGACAGAGGACAAAATAGTACATCCTACACCAGACACAAGTGTATACTGAACTCTGAAAAACTGAGCTTGGTCCATAAATGGAACAGCAGCAGCCAGAGCTAACTCAGATCACTGATGTTTAACCAAAGATGCCTCTTTCAATGTCCGAAAGCAGAATTTTAATGGCTTTAATAGGTCATGGGGTGTAGATGTCAGGGAAGCCAGGGACCTACTGAATAACTAAATTACCACCATCTTTGGACTCATTTGAAGCAAAGCTGAGCTTCATGTGAGATTATTATTTTTCCTATAAACTGCAAGACTGAACTATAGAAGGTTTAAACACTTTGGGAAATTAAAAAAAAAATCATTGAACATATTTAAAAAATGTATATGTTTTATTCTCCGCTCTTTTCCCAATTTTAAAATAGAGGAAAAAAAATCAGATTTGGTATCACTGTGTCCATAAATTTTCCAACAGTATGAAATTATAAAATTAATTAACCCATACAGTAATCACTCTAAAGAAAACAAAAGCGAAATGACAAACTGACATTTTTAGGCAATTTCACATTCCCCTCAAAATTGAATAGCAAGCAATAAAAAGTTGCATGTACCCCAAAAATGTCATAAACCAAAATGTCACAATGCTAAAACAACTGAATTCTCACATTGTTCCACTGACTGAAAAATAAAAAAAAGTTATATATCTCAGAAAATGTCAACATAAACCAAACTATATTTCTAAAGTTCAGAATATTTTTTTAACCGCTAATATATTCCGAAAAAACTATGCAAGTTTGGTATCATCATAATCGTCCTGACCTGGAAAACGACATTGCTGGTGATTTCTACAATACAATGAATGCTGTAAAAAAATTTTAAAAAAAACCAATGGTGGAATAGCATTTTTTTCTCACTATCTCACCCCACTTGCAGAACACTACATAATAACACTTACCAACATTTTACTTTAACCCTGTATGGTAAACCTAAGCAATGGAAAAAAACAGATAAATGTGCCGCTTGCTTGTGGTTTCCAACCATCACTTAAGCGGAAGCCTCTTCTACTCCACATACACAACGCTGATATTGTAGACTGTCAACCACCAACTTCCCCTCCCCGCTATTCCTCAAATGAAGTGATCAGCCATGCTTCTCCATCTATATCCAGCCTGGCATCATCTAAAAGGTTACACTGAAAATGCTTTAGCGCTTAATTCATGCGCTACAAATAATATGACAAATGCTGGCTATATTCCACCTGCTTAGATCTTAATAATACACAGTTTCTTACACAATGAAACGAAATCACGGCTCCGTGCTATTCTTCATAGAAGAAAATAAAACATCATGTCAGTTTCGAATGTAGCTAGAACCTAAAAGGGAACTGACACCACCTCCCCCACCAACACAAGCGCAAATAATAGCATTTCTGATGATCCCACTATGAACATAATTATTTTCAGTTCTGCTGTACAATATGCTGCTGACGCATCACACATCTGAGAGAAAAAACAAAGCTTTGTAGTGGCCATTGTGTAGAATGGTAAAAGGATACACGCACTTCATAGAGTGGGCTTAAAGGGAACCTGTCAGCAGATTTTACCGCTATAAGATGTGGCCACTGCGTTTCAGGGCTTATCTACAGCAATCTATTATGCTGTAGATAAGCCCCCGGTCAGAGCTGCAGGATAAGAAAAATAGGTTATATTATACTCACCCGGGGGGCAGTCCGGTCCGATGGGTGTCGCAGGTCCGGGTCCGACGCCTCCTATCTTCTTGCAATGCCGCCTCCTGCATCTTCAGCCTCCATGGGGGCATGTCTTTATGCTGCTCTGCGTGATTACTCTGGGGGCAATGCCTCTCATTAAAGATCATAAATGTAATGCTAAATAAAAAGCCCCATATCTCTGCAACCGTATGGCAGATGTAAAAGAAACCAAAAACATTATACTCAGGGGAACGGCACAAATAAAAAAAGACCAAAAACAATGGCATTGAATAAAGTGTATACTGTAATATGATTCTCATCTAATGGTTGTCGCACTACAGCAGTCGTGACATCATTGCGTCTCGTTCATTTTTGGTCTATAACTTTTTTTTAATGTTGCAACAAGGAAGGAGGGCGTGGAAAGATTTATAGAGTGCGAGACATGAACAAACAAATCAGCACAAATCGACTACTGTAATCACTACGTGATCCAACCGTTACGTAAGCCATCACTTTATTTTTTGTCATCAATGAACATTGAATGTAAAATTTAAAGTGAAATTCCATTTTCCATCAACGTTGTCTTAAAACACATAAAAAATGAAAATATTTTCCAGCTGATACAAATAAAAAGAGAATGAAAAGCATAATTAGTTTATCTTGTGGCAGTCAAAATACTACACAACTAAGGGCATGGTTACTATAGTGCACACTAACAGCGACTACTGTGGTAGCCAAATTATATATATGTATGTGTATATATATATATATATATATATATATATATATATATATGTATATATTTATTTTTATATATATATATATATATATATATATATATATATATATATATATATATAGTTAGATTCTTAGGATAATAAAAAATGTTCAATGTCTAGAGGGGACAAGGCTTCCTCACCATAAGAGGTATTAATCTGTAAAATAGTTTACATCAGGAACTGGTCCCAGCAAGGACTGTCCATGGTTTCAAAACAGGTCTTAGATCTTTTTTAATAAAAAATAATCTAAATACTTATCTAAATGTGTAAAGTTCTTGCTATGAGTAATGATCCAACATTAACACTTGGTAACAGGAGGGAAAAACATGCTCTTTAGGGCAGACTGGGTTATGCCTTATGGTTGCACCTATACCTTTTTCTTTTATCCTCTTTACTTATCCTTCAGTTGATGAAATGCCTCTGTTTTTCCATCTGTACTGTGTTACTATGTAGTTATATGGACGTTAGAGCCAGCAGAAAAGACCCTCTGTCACATTGCCACAGATTCGGCATTGGGGCCCATGAGTTAGTTATACCTCCAATTCCCTCTTATAAGACACGTACGTATTGATTTCTTTAATTTTATTTTCATTATCAAGAATCTATTTATATAATTGTCTTGTAATGTTTTCATTTCCTGTTCTATCCAGATGTCACTGTATCCCAGAATTTCAAGTGGAGGAAGTTCACCGACCGCCATATTGGGACACCCAAGTGATGGGTGTCTCAATATGGAAACTGCTGCTGGTACCAACCTATTGCATGGTACCACCAGCGGCACAACGTCGTACCACACACACACTCTATATGCCGTACGCACCACACACACTCTCACACTCACACACACGCACACACTCACACAGCCTCTTGCGTGGTACCACCAGTGGAACACCGTTGTGAACACGCTGCCGCCAGGATCAGCCGAATGATTCACTGACTGCTGCCATCTTTGTACAGGAGGAGTGCATGCACAGTTTTAATGTGACCACCGCTATCTGTCTGCACAAAGATGGCGGTGGTCTGATTTACTGCGCCTGCGTGAATTACGCGCAGGTGCAGTGAATCATTCGGCTGATCCCGGCGGCAGATGCGCGATGTGTCTACAGGCAGAGGAAGCTGGTCACATTTAAAGGGTTTTCCCAAGAATGAAAGTTAATTTTAAAAATTGTCTGTGTCTGACCGTGTACAGAGCATACCACATCTCCTGGGCAGGGGAGGAAGCAAAAGATAATACTGACATTACAGCAGGGGATCACAGTGGATTCATTTTGTGAGGTAAAATATTTCACTGACTGTTTTAAAAAAATATTTTACCTCACAAAATGTATCCTCTGCGATCTCCTGCTGTTATGTCAGTATTGTCTTTTGCTTCCTCCCCTGCCCAGGAGCTGTGGTATGTTCGGTACATGGTCAGACACAGACAATTTTTAAAATAAACTTTTGTTCGTGGGAAAACCCCTTTAAAAAGCAAATATCAAGGTAAACATGGCTCCTCCTAAAAAGATCTCTTCTATCAGGTAACACAAACATGCAACATGTTCACACTCCAGGCCAGAAGAGGGATCTCTGATCCAGTTTGTGGATGGCTCCCGTATTCATATATATTCTGGCTTGGAAGGAAAAGTAGTTAGTCGATCCAGGGAGACCAAGAGAGAAGGAAGTCTGTCAGAGGGACAGAGCCGAGTGAGTGAGAGGGCAAGACAGCAGACTGGAGCAGTCTGAGGCTGGAAGGAGAGTTGAAGAAAGCCAGAAAGGAGCTTGTCACGGAACTTCAGCTGAGGCGGAGCTGGTACGATAGGAGAATAGCTGAGCAGACATGGGGGTCTGCAACTCCTGGGGGGAAGAGGAAAGAAGAGAGACGGTGAGGGGCCATGCAGCCACAAGAAAGAGCTGCAGCTCCTGGACAGGGAAACAGAGAAGGAAGAACAGTGTAAAGTGAGCATGCAGGAGAGTGAAGCACAGCCAAGTGACACCAGGGGAGGACAGCAGAATATAGGCTATCTCCCTGTGGAGCGCAGATTCCTGGTAGCCAGAAGACCGAGGTTGTGTCAGACTCTAGGAGGCACAGCAAAAATCGGCAGGACAGCTGGATTATTACACGTAACCTGTCCGCCCTAATACCCAGGAGACACAGTGTAAAAAGGCTTGAACCCCCCCATTCGGGTTTATGCCCCACCTTTATGGAGGACAGAAAGAACTGTGAGGACCTTGATTGAAGCCACAGGCAGCAAGGGACTACAACAAAGCGCTGGTACAAAGGCTTTTAACTACAGCTGGTAAAGGGAACTGCTTCCAAGCTGGCCAAACACTGCCTGTACCTGTGATCTGGTGCCCTGGACTGCGTTTGCCTGAAGGCTTCAGTAAAGGTAAAGAGACTGAAAACCTGTGTCCTCCGTTCCTTACTGCACCACTCACCATCCTCATCTATATACCGGGAGCCCTGGGGACCTACTTCACCTGTGGGAAGTTATACCATCTAGCTGCCATAACATCACCCCAGAGGACCCCTTTAAGCAGTGTAGGTCCCCACTGATGTAACACCAGAGGTGGCGTCACAAACACAACCTTTATTAAACCCTTAAAAGACCTTTCCCTTTATTTGGGCACCCAGGGCCACGGACCGGGTCGCGCCACTGTGACATCCTCCTTAAGTACCGGACCCGGTACCGAGTACCCCACGGCCCTGGCGGGGACTCACATATAAGCGTAGGCATTAAGCACATGGTCCCCTGATGCAAAAGTCATTAGATTATCACAGGATGCCATTAGGCAACAACAGCGCTGCATGCCTGCCCCATCGTGACATTACTGCCCTCCCGGTGCGACATCGGGCCTCCATCTAGTAAAATATAAAAGCAAAAAGTAATGTGCTTGTAATCTTGTTATTTACCCACATCCTATATCCCCTTTATGAGTAGAAACAAATCTGTGGTTTTCCCGCTAACCTGCTCCATGGGTGGTATTCATTCTTAGCATTTTTGATTAGTCCAAATTGCCCTCAGCATTAACAAGTGTAAACCAGTTCTCCTCCATCTATAAATAACGGCTCCATTGCTGTTTTTAGATTGTCATTCGGCCACATTTTATACTAATGGTATAGAATTTATCTTTTTGTATATGTTTCCAACAAAGAGTCAAGACTTCCAGCATAGCCATTGTTTACTTGTATTTATATGATTTCAGGACTAAAAGCCCCGGCAGACTTTCTGCTTCATAGCGTGTCCCCTTTTTATGTTTTGATCCTTTTCTCCAGTTATAAATATTGTTCCCTCAGATACGGATTACTATGGAAGGCATACATTTCATCTGTTGCTTAGTAACTCTGATCCAAACTTCAGATTAAGGAAAGGAGTGGTGATCTCGCCAACCATGTAAAGCAATGGGAAAGAAAATCGAGCTGAGCCTAAAACGTACAGAGGCTTGAACTTATTATAAGTGTTATGTGTATCTATGTGTCATAATGTCAGCTATCTGACAAGGTTACTGTCGAGACTTGTTCCCTAATACATAAGCTTTTAGGACTGAATTATCTTTTATAGCATACAGAAAATATGACATCTTCGGAAATTCACAGAAGACCTCCCAGAAATGATGAACCCTATATTGGCCAGTGGTGCTCCTTAACCTGTTCTTTTCTTGCTAATATATCCACACCCAGGTTAGTACAGCACATTTACAATTTTTTTTCTCTCTACCTCATTTATATGGCTTTCTCCACATCAGATCAACATAAACTTTTCAACAATAATTCAAAAAGTTGAAAACAATTTTTTTTGCAAGAACGCAGATAAAGAATAATTTCCATCCCATCATAAAATCCTGTTACTTGTGAATGTCCAGATCACTGTCTGATGTCATGAATGAGGAATATGGTGGTTTTAAATCTGCCCTGCCCAAGGTTCAAAAAATGTGATCACACATGGAGGTGAAGCATGAATGCGGTTTATTTGTCAACACGTTTCAAGGTTTCCAAACCTCTTCATCAGGACCAAACCACAATGAACTGTCACTGTCTGGGCACTCCAGGGTTAAGACATTGAGAAAATGTAAATACTAAATACTATATTCCCCCCCTTGTAAAATAAAATATTCTATACTTACTTCCTCTACCGGCGCAGTTTCTGTGATGTTGACACTTTCAGCAGTTACTATTGAGCTGCCGTGTTCTCACTTCTGTCGGATGAACCTCATATGTCCGGGGAAGCAGTGAGAACTGTAGTCACCTAGCGGCCGGTGATTGGCTGCAGGGTCAATATGGCTCAACAATTTCATACAAGCCCCGGAAGACCCGGTCAGACATTGCTGGAATGACACCAGCATGGGCGAAGAGTGGATCATGTTTTAATTTTACAAGGGGTACTATAGTATTTTTTAGAAGTGGTTGTCCAATTCAAGCATAACCCCTTTAAAATATAACCCTAAAACTAAACTTCTCGCCCATTGGATCATTAATACCCTCCTATTTTGTCAACTTATAACAAAATAATAAATGAAAGAGATGTAAAGTATCTCGAAATGAAAAACAGGAAACTAGAAGTTCCTCTGAGTTCACAAAACACCACGAACCTAATGTCCGTAATCTTCACTTATCTGGCTGCTTCCCCAATTATCTTTCCAACTCCACAAAATGACAAAAATATTGCTAAGCCAAGAATTTGGACAGAAAAAGAAAATGTTTCCTAAAGCCATTGACCACAAGAATTTCCATTGCATAAGGTACAATATTACATTACACGCGGAAATAAATCTTGTGTTTTGTTTCTAGACGTTTCTTCCTAATTTAGCTACGTGACCGAATTCTTGTTTCCACAGGAGATTGAAATCAGCTATCGAGCACCTTGGATTAAATATGTTTTCAATTAAAGGAGTTCATATCCAGCTATTGTGATAAACAATGCACTGAAATGCAGAACTGGGGCCAGAAAAAAAAGCTAAATCTGATAAACCATTCATCAATCCAAGATTTTCCAGACACCACCAACATTATGGGTGACCTACAGGTCAGATGCCCTCAAAATAATCATGTAATGACCTGCAATGATAAATAGAGTAAAACTGGGCTTGGGGCATCATTAATAGTCAGCAAGGTCCTTGCAATGCATGGTGAGGAATTTTAGGTATTCCAGTCCTTTAGTTTTTTTTGACCATGACAGTTGTCTGTACAGGTAATCCTGATTAGGTATGCCTTTAGATCCAGCTTGAATTGCAGATATGTGCTTCCTTAATTTTCCTCTTGATAACATATGTCTAGATAAATAGTGAAAAATGGCAAAGTTTGAAAACACAAAAACAAAAAAAACCATAATTTATAATTACTCCATAGGGAGATGTTTATTCTATGTGTGGCCACCCAGTGGTTGTGATAGGAGTTGCAGCATGTCTAGGATTTTGATAGCTTGTATATTATTCAATGCAATTTGTGTCATGAGGAGTTAAAAGTCCCTCTCAAGAATGACAGAAAGGTAATGATGAATACAGTCAGGAATAGGGCTATGCATAGGATAATGTATGGCAAGGGTAGAAGTTCTCACATATCATTACAAGGCTGTTTTGGGGGTTTTAAACTAGATGCTCGGGCAGATGGTGGCTCAGTGGTTAGCACTGTTACTTTGTAGTGCTGGGGTCCTTGGATCAAATCTGCAAGAAGTTTGTATGTTTTCCCCGTATTTCCTCCCACACTCCAAAGACATGATGATAGGGAATGTAGATTGTGAGCCTCAATGGGGACAGTAATGATAATGTCTGTCAGGTGCTGGGGAATTAAGGGTGCTATATAAATTAATAAAATAAATATAAAATATCTTTGCATAGATTTAGAAAATCATATCTGCTCTGCCTTGACTGATGTAAGGTCCGAATTACGCATGAGAGCTGCACAGAAATATATGAAGTGGTCACGCACGGGTCGGGAGGCCGCCGGCCAGTGCTAGCATTGCATTCTGACCTCCGATTATACCGCCATCTGACTGTGCCCTCATACGCAATACCGCCCTGGGTTTAATTTCCCATTTGTGCTTTTACCCATAAAATGGAGCCGAGCTGTTATTTTATGGAATAATTTGGATTCTTTTGCCATTCTCTATAGGTAAATTCATTACTGCTATATATAAAAGTATAGAAACGAGGCAGGGTGTCTTGAACAAAGTCTCATAACCCAATATTAAACACTCCTGAAAGGAATATTAAAAGATTCAATTACTTGATGGAATATTAAATGGTGCATACACGAATGTGCACTGGAGAAAAGACAGAGGAGCTTTGATATAGTTAATTTAGAAATAGCCTGAACTTTGTTGGATGGACATTTCTAACCTTTTTGCGGATTCAAGAGAGTGTCAGAATCAATTTCAGTAATGACCTACTGTGCGACAAAGGGATTAAGAGGTGTACCGCGGTGTTTGATAATACCAATAATAAATTCCAATAACATTTACAATACTGACTCAGAGCCGGAATTGATATGCAGACTACTGCCGTGCAGATGACTTTAGCCTGCGTCTATAAGCTTCATGCATAGAATATTACCCTGGATTGTGCCCATGGACAGAGGTGAGTAATGGATGGGGATGTTTCATTACCAGTTACCGGTGGCACTGAGTGGATATTGTTGTGGCTTTAACAACTACGTAGGAAACACCAACAGTGATAAAACAGCAGGTACAAATATATGAATATCCTAAGCAATTTCCTGTCTTATTCAAATGGATTAATTGGCTAGCTACAGAAATTACCTGGGAAAAACAAATCCCATGCCTTCTGTAGTTCTCTGCTCTCCCTGAAAGAGAATGCACTGAAGGTACATATAGAGCTTAGACGGCCATAATGTAATGCCATAGTGTAGTGTTCGTTTGTCTGACAACTATTCCTCCATATCCTATACACATGGATGCTTTTTTCAGCTGACGTGCATATGTTCTCAATATGGAGTGGGGTATAAGCTGGAATGATATACCAGTAGTAGTTGCTTATCTCCATTGAGAACACATGAGAAGAAATGTAACATGCCCAACCATTCTTTGTGTGGCATCTGCCATAATGACACACATTAGATTATGGCCCAGCTCCGACATACAGTAGGTTGACGAAGCATTTCTCTCATGTGTGTCCACCTTTATCCTAGCTGTGTACCTGGAAGATGTCTGCCACTCTCCCTTTAAGATGCTAAGTTGCCTCTACTGGACACACATACTGTATATAAGAGATAAGTGGCTACCAGACATACACATTAGATTAATATCAGCCAATATTAATATCAGCCAATCTGTTGATATCGGCAATGTGTATGGGGCAGTTGCTGACTGTTTGGGGAGATGTGGATCAGTCATGTCCAATTTCAGACCATAGATTGCATTATTCTTCTGGAGCTAAGTCATGGCCAAAATGCCAGCTGTTGGCTTTCTCAAAGAGAACACATGCACATTCAGCCGAGCGAGCGCTCTTCTGTTTAGGAGAGGTGTCAAGATGGCTGCTGGCTGAACGATTTATCAGAAGCCACCTAATGAGTATGGGGACCTTAAGATTTATTATGTTTATTGCATTTTTATTTCCTTTCATGGGAGACATCAAAAGTAACAGTAACGTTCACCATACAATAGGTGGTGGCGGTCTTCAGACAGGTGAGATATGTCTTAATATATATGTTTTTATCTGGCTTTTACTTTCTACTGTCACATTTACTATGAACCTAACAGAAGAAAAAAAAAAACACTTAATTGAAAGATGAATTTTAGACGTTCCCTGTTCAAGAAGAGTTGCTTATAGAAGAGAAAGTGTATAACAAGGCTGTACCAAGGAACTACAGACATGAAAGGACAGCATATGTCCCAATGCACATGGTACTGTCGCGTCCATGACACCTTACTGCCACCATACAAATTAGTTACCAGTTGACTGAAACAAACGATTTAAACCATAATGAATGATAGTCAGCTATGTTGGCAAAACAAATGATTATTCATTGTAATCGATGGCCAATGGATGAAAGTTCACGATTGTCATGTCCCACGACTTGGTAATCATACAGTATTGTAATATTATTGTATTGTTGCTGTTACACTGCTATGGAATCAGTTTGCCTTTTTGAGGTTTGTCCTGTCTCTCTCCCTGTAGTCCAGCTCTGATATAAGTAACCCTTCCCTTTTTTCCCAGTTAGTGTTTTCCATTGTTCAAGGTTCATTTCTCTACATCCTTGCTTCAGAATTGTCTTTTTACCTAATGCAGGTGATACAGCTACTGCTATTACTATTGTGCATTTACAAGAATTCAGCCTGAAAATAAATCCCTACTGGAATCTTCATACTGGAATCTTTATACTGGAATCTTCATACACGCCTCTGCAGCTGAGCTGAAACTGATGAAGTTCTTAGTGTGAGTACTGGCTCAATTCAGATATCATTAGAAACGCTGTCTAAGGAGTCCCACACTCACAGCCTAGTTAAGGAGTCAGAATAATGATTGTTCAAAAAACTGATCAAGCATGTTGGACTAATAAGCACTGGCTGTATCATCTGACAAAATCCAGCATGGCAGTGGCAGTCTGAGATGCTTATTGTGCTTCCAACAAACAATTGTTCGCTGGCCCACCTTTGCTTTTGTGTATGGGGGTCTTTAGTCTGTTCATTTTATTTACCTTCCTAGCTGACTGACCAGATGTCCATAAAGGTTTATACATTGCTATTAGCCTGAATGAATAAAACAAATTCACAGGGTTGTGACTTTAAGGCCATGTGCACACGTTCAGGATTGTTAGCGTTTTTTTCGCGTTTTTTCGCTATAAAAACGTGATAAAAACGCGAAAAAAAACGCTTACATAAGCCTCCTATTATTTACAGGGTATTCCGCATTTTTGGTGCAAATGTTGCGATTTTTTCCGCGAAAAAATCGCATAGCGGAAAAAAAAGCAACATGTTCATTAAAAATGCGGAATTGCAGGGATTCCGCACACCTAGGGGTCCATTGATCTGCTTACTTCCCGCACGGGGCTGTGCACACCATGCGGGAAGTAAGCAGATCATGTGCGGTTGGTACCCAGGGTGGAGGAGAGGAGACTCTCCTCCACGCACTGGGCACCATATAAGTGGTCAAAAAATAAGAAATAAAATAATAAACAGTCCTATACTCACCCTCGATGTCTTGCCGCCTCCTCGCACGCTGCCGTTCGGTTTCTGTACCTGGTGTGCGCTGAAGGACCTCGCCGAATGACGTCACTGTCCTGTGATTGGTCGTGAGCGGTCATGTGACCGCTCACGTGACCGTGACGTCACGGGAGGTCCTGTGCGCACAGACCAGCTATACGGAACGGACGCCGGTGAGATGTCTGGGTGAGTATAAGCATTTTTTTATTTTTTTTATTATTTTTAAACATTCTATCTTTTACTATAGATGCTGCATAGGCAGCATCTATAGTAAAAAGTTGGTCACACTTGTCAAACGCTATGTTTGACAAGTGTGACCAACCTGTCAGTCAGTTTTCCAAGCGATGCTACAGATCGCAGGGAAAACTTTAGCATTCTGCAAGCTAATTACGCTTGCAGAATGCTAAAAAAACGCGAAAAAAACGGAAAAAAAACGCAAAAAAAAAAATGCGGATTTCTTGCAGAAAATTTCCGGTTTTCTTCAGGAATTTTCTGCAAGAAATCCGCAACGTGTGCACATACCCTAAATACTGCCTTGCATCTGTGAACTGGAAGCCCTTGGGCAAGGGTTAAATGACATAGACACAAAGTTCACGGCCTGTGGTCATTAACGCTAATTACAATAAAAGGGACATTAGAGTAAATTGAACAACATGATTTATGCAAGTGTCTAGCCTCAAACACTTGATTACATCTAGTGCAAGATATATTCATTGGCCATGCTCTAGCGGTATACAGTTCCGTAAACTCTTCATGTTACTAGCAGGTAATCTTAATACATCTTTGCAAACCAAAAGACAAACTGACAAGTTCATTAATAATACTACACATTCCATCCTTGGATGGATTACGCAAATTTACTAAGAAATATTTCACAAGGAACATCTGGCACTGCAAAAAGTATATAGCCTTCTCTAGGAAAAACTATTGTTACTCAGCCAGATGTGACCAATGACAGATAGAAAATACTGGATTCAAAAGAAAAGACTCAAGCTAGGTCCTGGAATCAATTATTTATGTATCAATGATACAGTATGCTTCATATACAAAATTGAGCTATAGAGACAATGAGTAACTTTATATGTATGTAGTAGAGATGTGCCGATTGATGTGCAAAGTTCAAGTTGAATCTCTTGAAATTTGCAATTTTTTGCAAATTCAAATATTTTGAGATTTGATTCATGGTTGGCAAAAAAATTAAAATTTGTCAGGCACCATTCCCCACACTCCTGAAACATCAGTGAACGGGTTAACCTAATTTGGCATTGCCACACAGATCTCTTGATAATGCCCAGCAGCTATGACTTCTTACAGATTATCATACCTTGTACGGTGGTGGTCAATACCAGAGTCTCTGGCAATAGTGTGTAAGCTCTTATGATCAGCATGGTCCTCTCGGTCTGCTACATTTATTTTCCAAGCGATTACAAGCTATCTAGTATTAAGATTCATCCAAATTTATTTGCCCTGAATCAACTTTTTGGGGAAAATTCTGTGAAGTTGGCGAATTTGAATTTCAAAAGGATCGCTCATCTCTACTACATAGAATTGCTAATGTTGTATTAGTCCTAAATGATTTCCTTTGTTATAATCAAGAGCTGCATTCAAAATTCTGCAATAGGAAACAGAGCTAACAAGCTAGTGGCTAGACACATCCCAGATAGTTTTGCTGGGTTACTTTTAGAGCAGTGAGACACCTAATACTGTGCCTGGTGCACAGACCACCTCTGCAAGGATATAAATACCCAGAATAAGCTCTTATAGTACAGGCTACAGCCCAGGGTCAGCACAAGAGAAGTAATCCAAAGTGTTTAACTAAGTTAGTCAACGTGTATCGTGGCTGAACTCTAATATGCAAGCTGTAATACGGTGCTCAGTGTTGAGTTGTTTTCTGCTATGTGAAGAAAGTATAATAATTATGTTTTAATTAACCTCCAAGGCTATAGTAACCACGTAACATCTCTGTACAAACCGTCTATTCAGTGGGTAGTGCTTGAAAAGTTGTGAAGGTTTCTAATACAACAAAGCATAACTTTTATGTGAAAGCAAAGAGAACATTCGTCTCAATGTCAGAACATTTCTATTGATCATGTGAATAGCAGTGCAGGATATGTTTAGCCTTTATTGCCCGAATGTTGGATGTGAACATGATATCATTGCTATGTGAGGTCCTTCAATACTCCCTGAAAATATTCTTAGTATCTTTTCCTCCTGCCACTGCCATACAGTGAAGAGCAAAAGGGTAATGATGTTTTGTGTTTTAAACTTTTGACTTTCAGGCTCCATATCTCACCATCCACTACTGCTTTGATCGTGAGACTACCATCATTTTATAGACAATCATCTTGGATATCTCATACATAAATTTGACTTGCAACTATTACAGCATATTCTCTGTACACAGAAGAAAGGAAGCCCCATGAAAAAGACCTCCCATAACAATGCAGTACATTGCCCCCATCACAGGTCGTTCAGGATCCTTGGTTCAATTCCCCATTCCTTTTATTTGCTAATCATACAAATACAGCTTCACTGGAGAGGGGTACATTCTTGGCACCCAGTGGTAGGACAGACCAGTATTTTGCTCCATATTAGCCCCCTGGTCTGTTGTTGGGGTTTGTATACCCTAGCCTCCAAGTACCCTATGGGAAAATGTCACTAAATACTGCACAATCGTAAAAATGGCTGAGGGGTTTCCCACTACATTCATATCGGAACAAACAACAGCTGATCACTCGAGGTGTCGGGAGTTTCCTCCACTTTCTCCACTGATCATATTCTAAAGGGAAAACATCTTTAAGAAAAAACCTTCGCTTTATCATAAATCTCTTAATGTGGAAGACAGAAAATTGGATTCATTGATGAAGACAATGAAAAGACTGAAATATGCCAGTGTCTATTTCTGTAAGAGGGGAACTCCACCGCCATGTAAAAAAATATCCGCAGGGATTGGTGGGCGATTAATATACCACATTCAGGATTTTGCAGTGAACACTGAGAATTTTTCCTGTATATCATAGAGCGTGGCCCGAGCTGATGCAACGCCTTTGCTCTTAATAACAGAACATGATAAATGCCTTCAGGTCACAAACAGGAGATAGTAAATGAGTTTTAGATACAGTCTCCTAGATTAAAAATCATTATTTTATTGAACACATTAAATATCTTTTATTGCACAGTCTAAGTCGCTATGGAGAGCTCCTAAATTTCAGTAAAGTCATGCCCTCCGAAACCCTGTGCGGCTGTTTATACCTGGCGTCATTCTGCAAATCAACGGATTATGAAAAGATCCCCCAAATAAATAGTAAATGTTAGCTAATGATCATCACATAATTACTGAGCAGATTACAATGGAAGTTTAATCCATTTCTATTATGGTGAATTTCTATTGTCTCTGTAATGAATGTGCCAAGCAGCAAACATAGGTATTAAATCTGCATGGCTAGGACGGGTGAGTACTAAATATATGTGCTAACATTCGCATGTGTACTATAATTCTGCACAACATCAGCTGCGATCTGTTTATATCGTTCTTGGGAAGAGGCGCTGCGCCGCTCCAGATACAACTCCTCTGCTCTTAAAATATATGGGCTGCAGGGACTAGGAGAAAAACACACAAAACAGGCTCTGTGCTGAACCATGTCAGGAGACGTGCCAGTGCTCCAGGTAGTGTGATAATGGCATCTTCGCAGAGGAACCAGTAAACTCATATGCCTAGATTAGTGATACAGAACATAATGGCAAAATACACAGACTACAGAGGTCGTAACAGACACAGCCATCCACATCTCCCCCGCAGCAGCACTATACGCTTATGGCAGACCGACATAATGTACGACACTAACCTCACAATGATCTATTCATGCTGAATTCATAGCTTTCACATTAGTACAATCTTGCCACATTACATCATTACACATGGGGAGCTGTGACATCATTACACATGGGGAGCTGTGACATCATTACACATGGGGAGCTGTGACATCATTACACATGGGGAGCTGTGACATCATTACACATGGGGAGCTGTGACATCATTACACATGGGGAGCTGTGACATCATTACACATGGGGAGCTGTGACATCATTACACATGGGGAGCTGTGACATCATTACACATGGGGAGCTGTGACATCATTACACATGGGGAGTTGTGACATCTTTATACATGGGGAGCGGTGACACCATTATACATGGGGAGCTGTGACATCATCATACATGGGGAGCTGTGACGTCATTATACATAGGGAGCTGTGACATCATTACACATGGGGAGCTGTGACATCATTACACATGGGGAGCTGTGACATCATTATACATGGGGAGCTGTGACATCATCTACTATATAATTGTCTAAGGGGTACTTACGTCTGTCTGTCTGTCTGTCTGTCCCAGAAATCCCGCGTCGCTGATTGGTCTCACCAGCTGCCTGTCCTGGCTGCTGCGACCAATCATCGACGGGCACAGTCCGATTAGTCCCTCCCTACTTCCGTCCAGTCAGTGCCCGGCGCCCGCTCCATACTCCCCCTTAGTCAGCGCTCACACAGGGTTAATGCCAGCGTTAACAGACCGCGTTATGCCGCGGGTAACGCACTCCGTTAACGCTGCTATTAACCCTGTGTGTCCCCATCTTTTTACTATTGATGCTGCCTATGCAGCATCAATAGTAAAAAGATGTAATGTTAAAAATAATAAAAAAAAACTGCTATTCTCACCTTCCGTTGTCTGCCGAGGCGCGCACGGCTGCCGCCAGATTCTGTTCCCAGAGATGCATTGCAAAATTACCCAGAAGACTTAGCAGTCTTGCGAGACCGCTAAGTCATCTGGGTAATTTCGCAATGCGTCCTGGGAACGGAAGGTGGCGGCAGCCATGCGCGCATTGGCACAGCTTTGCTGGATCCCGGCGGGTGAGTATATAACTATTTTTTATTTTAAATATTTTTTTAACAGGGATATGGTGCCCACACTGCTATATACTACGTGGGCTGTGTTATATACCGTGTGGCTGCTATATACTACGTGGCCAGTGTTATATACTGTGTGGGCTGTGCCATATATTACGTGGCCAGTGTTATATACTGTTTGGGCTGTGCTATATATTACATGGCCAGTATTATATACTGTTTGGCCTGTGTTATATACTAAGTCGCCTGTGTTATATACTGTGTGGCTGCTATACACTGCGTGGGCTGTGTTATATAGTACGTGGGCTGTGTTATATACTGCGTGGGCTGTGCTATATATTACGTGGCCAGTGTTATGTACTGCATGGGCTGTGCTATATATTACGTGGCCAGTGTTATATACTGTTTGGGCTGTGCTATATATTATGTGGCCAGTATTATATACTGTTTGGCCTGTGTTATATACTAAGTCGCCTGTGTTATATACTGTGTGGCTGCTATACACTGCGTGGGCTGTGTTATATAGTACGTGGGCTGTGTTATATACTGCGTGGGCTGTATTAACGCATCGGATATTCTACAATATGTATGTATGTATATAGCAGCCACATAGTATATAGCACAGGCCACATAGTATTTGTCTGTTATTTACTACATGGCGTGTGTTATATACTATGTGGCTGCTATACAAATGCATACATAGATATTCTAGAATACCCGATGCGTTAGAATCGGGCCACCATCTAGTTATACATAGGGAGCTGTCACGTCATTATACATGGGGAGCTGTGACATAATTATACATGGGGAGCTGTGATCCTAGACCGCTGCTCTATTCAATATCCTCGCTGTCTTTGTTCAATGAGGAGGAAAGACAGGCTCAAGGCCCATTATAATAATAGTGGGGATTCCAGTGGTGTGCCACCAGGGATCTGCTCTCATGACTGATATTGCTCTGCAACCACGTCTGCTTGTTATTATGAATATATAAGTCTTCATAAATATGAGTGTTCCTGAGAATAATACATGACTGTATACAATATACAGGTAGAAAATAATTTGTAAAAGTCTATTGGTTAAAAGGATGTTCATGTAGTTAGATAAATACCAAGTAGACCCAGTAATCATCCATTTAAGGTGCTTGTAGCTACCTATTTCAATTCTTATACTGTAAGGCATTTTATTACAGTCACTTAAAAGTGTTTCTGTTGCTTTTATTAAACTTCTAGTTCACGCTGGGTCACAACCAACACAATTGCTTTAGATGAATGTGGTTCCGATAATTAAGCTGTTCTCTTATGGGTGCAATTGCAATTAAAGCAGCATATAATAGAGGAAAATTGTCTTTTGCTTTGAAGAGGAAAGTTCAAAGGATCATGTTGATATTCAGCAATGTGCTCACTACAGCCATAATAATAATCCTGATATACTGCTTCATGGTGTACTGCACATTTCAGATGAAATCCAAAATAATCTCCTGAATAAATCTACAGAAAATAATACTGAAACATTTGCAATATAAATAGTTACTCTGAGCTCTATCTTGTTGAATAGGAAGGATTGTTTGTAAATATTAGTTCTACTGAAAATAGATTATTTGCCTATTGTTATGCAGTTTTGCATTGCTAATAGTTTTGCATTGGTTATAGTAGTATACAAAGTTCAAGTGTCCACCTATCAAGGTGTTGCAAAAATTTAACCTTGGCCTGTCCTGGACAATGACAACCAAGATTCTGCTTTGTAACAACATTTCAGTCCATAAAAATATAAAAAAAAGTTACAGTCTTTGCTTTTGTAGGGAGAAAGAAGAATATGTTGGGTCAGTAAAAGGGTTAATGTGAATAGTGTTTTATATGAATGTTTTGTGGTTATATGTTTTTGATAAAGAGCTTTGTATGTTATCCATATGGCCGGTCTGAGTCTCAGTTCTCCTGGCGATTCTGCCTAAAGGCCGTTCCCGGGGATTGGGGAGGTCTGTCCACTAGGGAAACCATTACAAAACATAAGGATATAGTTTACATCACTCAGGGTAGTATATAGTTAACAAGGGTTTAGCCGATACACTGGGAGGGGTTGGATCAGTTAAGAAGGCGAAGCACTTCCAGCTTTAGTAAATCGAGAAGAGTCAGATAGAGAGTCAAGTTCAGAGTCAAGTGCTGGTGGAGTTCAGTCAGAGGAAGTGCTAGATGGTGACTGCGTTTGACAGGTTTCACGGCAGTGAAACAGCAGCGGCAAAGTGGTCCTCTCAGAGCTAAGTCTCCAAACAGTATGAGGATACATCTGAAGCTTTGTACAGATCCCGAGGCAGTTTTGGGCCTAGAGCCCGGAAGAGGCATTGAGTGCCATGTCTTTATCTCCCATGAGGAAGATGTCAGCTGGGTCTCAGCAAAAGGGAAGGATTATAGACCGTGGGGAAGCTGCTATACCGGATAGAAGGTCCTTGATACCAACAGGAGCTGTTGAGGTGGGGGCAGGTCAGGCAGAACGGGGTCAAGGACTGACAGTATACTGGACCAAGGGAACACCATTCAGAGAGGATTCTGTCTCACTCTGTGTGCCACAACCGCATGATTCCGAAATGCACAGTAAAATCAAACCTATAAATTGAAGCCAAGGTATCCTGTCATGTCTGTAGCTGTATCCCATGGACGGGGATGTCACAAGGATTCCCAAACAACAAGTGAGTAAATAAAGCACCCCACGCACATCACATTCAACTCAGATTCCTGTTTAGTAGAGGAGTTTCAGGGCAAAGAGAACTCAGTTACTATTACGGATCTGCAACTCAGGACTAGGGTAGAAGGGGGAACAGCTGACCCTGTACTAGGACTAGTCTGAAACCCTACGATGGAGTGGGCGACATATTCCTTGTGAATAGACCCACCGACGCTTCCTAGGCTAAACTCAAACGAAGACCTACAGGTAGGGGGGAAGGGTGTGCCTGAACGATCTAGGGACTGGGAACAAAAACAGGTAACCTCCTAGTAGGAAAATAGAGGAAGCTGCAGAAACAAATGGAAGACCAAAAATAAAACTGGCGAACTAGAGATCCCGGAACTGCACAATGTCAAATATAGAAAGCTAACAAGGCACCAAACCAGAACACTAGTGGATTAACACTGTTGTCCAGCAAGGACTGGGAGGCAGGTGCTGGGTAATAAAGGGAAATGTAATCACCTGACCTAGGACAAACTCAGCACCAGAGGATAAAGACCTGCAGCCTGAAAACCACAACAAGATGGTGGATGGTCAAAAAGAAATAGATTCTAACAGTTACGGCCCACAGTAAGTGGCAGTCACCCCCCCTTCACTTTACTATTTATGATTTATTATACCTGTTTACGTCTCCCATTTACAGATTTACTTTCATTTACTCATTAGCTTTATACATTCTGCAGTTTGGGAAACATAGAACAGTTTATCTTTATTTTGATGTCAGATATGTTGCCCAAGTCATAGCAAAAATAGATAAAACACTGGCAGTGTTATGGTAATTTTGTGTGTTTTCCTATGAAGCATGTGCTACTGCAGAGAAAACAGGTTTTGAAAAACATAAAGGGGACTATCCATTTTGATGACTAGTCCAAGGCAAGTTACTGTAGCTTCTCCCTGCAGAGCTTTCCTATAATGACCTCCATATACACACATAGAGGCCTGCCACACAGGAGAGAAGTGTCACTCAATGGCAGCAAGGCAGGATGAAGCTACGGGAATGTGCCTTGCACTAGTCATCCGAGACACATAATCTCCTGCCGGCTTTTGAAAGTGTGTTTTCTATTACATGCCACTACCATAGTCTATTATAAAACAGCTATTTTTTCTTATGCTGCCAATGATTTGGCTATTTTAAATCTGCGATCGGGGTCAACAGTAAATCAGTAGAATAATGGATTTATATTACGGGTAGGCCTCTTTTCCATTTGGTTGTTCATGAAACTCAGTAAAGTTGCTGCATTACAAGTGAACTCAATTTTTCTCTATGAGGGTACAATCACTAGAATTTCAGAGTGGACACTGAAAATTCTGGTAACATGTGGAGTTGGTACGCCAAACTTCGACTTTGACTCCGTCATACATTACTCATGTATATATACTGATATATATATATATATATATATATATATATATATATACTGATATATATATATATATATATACACTCACCGGCCACTTTATTAGGTACACCATGCTAGTAACGGGTTGGACCCCCTTTTGCCTTCAGAACTGCCTCAATTCTTCGTGGCATAGATTCAACAAGGTGCTGGAAGCATTCCTCAGAGATTTTGGTCCATATTGACATGATGGCATCACACAGTTGCCGCAGATTTGTCGGCTGCACATCCCAAAGATGCTCCATACAAGGCAGGATGGATCCATGCTTTCATGTTGTTTACACCAAATTCTGACCCTACCATCCGAATGTCGCAGCAGAAATCGAGACTCATCAGACCAAGCAACGTTTTTCCAATCTTCTACTGTCCAATTTCGATGAGCTTGTACAAATTGTAGCCTCAGTTTCCTGTTCTTAGCTGAAAGGAGTGGTACCCGGTGTGGTCTTCTGCTGCTGTAGCCCATCTGCCTCAAAGTTCGACGCACTGTGCGTTCAGAGATGCTCTTAGGCCTACCTTGGTTGTAACGGGTGGCAATTTGAGTCACTGTTGCCTTTCTATCAGCTCGAACCAGTCTGCCCATTCTCCTCTGACCTCTGGCATCAACAAGGCATTTCCGCCCACAGAACTGCCGCTCACTGGATTTTTTTTCTTTTTCGGACCATTCTCTGTAAACCCTAGAGATGGTTGTGCGTGAAAATCCCAGTAGATCAGCAGTTTCTGAAATACTCAGACCAGCCCTTCTGGCACCAACAACCATGCCACGTTCAAAGGCACTCAAATCACCTTTCTTCCCCATACTGATGCTCGGTTTGAACTGCAGGAGATTGTCTTGACCATGTCTACATGCCTAAATGCACTGAGTTGCCGCCATGTGATTGGCTGATTAGAAATTAAGTGTTAACAAGAAGTTGGACAGGTGTACCTAATAAAGTGGCCGGTGAGTGTATATATATATATATATCAGTATTAACAAGTTTTCTGTAGTTACTTAACTTCTTCTCTTTCTAAACTTTCCTAAATTTCTCTTCAGAGGTGAGTGTTGCGTAATTAATTAAAATTTTGAATTTCGAGGGGACTGCAATTTTCATAGCAATCATCTGATCATCTCCACCTTGGCTTCTCATATACCCCTTTTGTCAGGGTTTGCCATTGGCCATATAAATATCTGCACTGAAGCCTAACCAGCAAGGCATTGGACAGAACCTTTTTAGGTACACATCCACTATACAGAGCCCCCCTCTATGATTTACCATAATACTATATGTAGAAGGGGGTCTCAGTAAAATAACACCTTTAATAGCTTTATTTTGAGGAATGGCAAAGAGCATTTTTAACAATTTGTTGATCTCTAGTAATAAAACCATGGACTTCTACAACACAAATTGTATATTTACAGAAGTGATGCTGAAGCTTTAAATATTAACTGAGGCATATTCCCATTTCCTCATGGTGAGGTTCTTCTTTTGTTGGTGATTTACAGATATTTAAAAGAACTTGGGGGCAACATGTAAAATACGGCTCTTCTGCTATTTGCTATGTCTGACAGAACAGTGAAAAATTAGAATGGGAGCTCAGTGCTCAGACTTACTGGAAAATCCCTCTCCATCAGTGTCTCCTAAACAAATACATTTATCTTATTCTGCGATTATTTATGTGGCAAGTGAAGTGTGTTTGGCTTAAACAAATCATGGCAATATTTTTAAGTAAATTACTGCTTTATTTTTCTTTGTAAGATTTTTGACAAATCTTACAACAAACTACTATAGCTTAGAAGAGAAGAACCCTGCAACACATTTCACATTGCTGCATTACTTTATCATTTACTGTATTATTCTACTATTTATGGCCATCATATAGAAATCAATTCACTGAAAACTACCACTGCTGCTCTATGAGGTTAGTTTTTCACAATAGTTTTACAAAATATTAGGATTTTTTGTGCTAAAAAAAAGAACACTTAAACAACACAATGTAACTCCAAGCCAATCACACTTCTGTAAAATCAACCTGTCCAGTTATGAATCAGCAATGATTATGAATCAATTTCTCTTGCTGTTGTGAAAATAGAACAAGTAGAAAATATAGGCAATTAGCAAGACAACCCCTATAAAAGGGTGGTTCTGCAGGGGGTGACCACAGACCATTTCTCAGTTCTTATCCTTTTTAGCTGTTGTTTTAGTCACTTTTGCATTCTATCATTGCTCTCACCCCAGTAGCATGAGGCGGAGTCTCTCTCTCTCTCTCTCTCTCTCTCTCTCTCTCTCTCTATATATATATTAGCTGTGTTTAGGTTCTTTTTTCTTCGACAGGTGATATATATATATATATATATATATATATATATATATATATATATATATATATATACACTCACCGGCCACTTTATTAGGTACACCATGCTAGTAACGGGTTGGACCCCCTTTTGCCTTCAGAACTGCCTCAATTCTTCGTGGCATAGATTCAACAAGGTGCTGGAAGCATTCCTCAGAGATTTTGGTCCATATTGACATGATGGCATCACACAGTTGCCGCAGATTTGTCGGCTGCACATCCCAAAGATGCTCCATACAAGGCAGGATGGATCCATGCTTTCATGTTGTTTACGCCAAATTCTGACCCTACCATCCGAATGTCGCAGCAGAAATCGAGACTCATCAGACCAAGCAACGTTTTTCCAATCTTCTACTGTCCAATTTCGATGAGCTTGTACAAATTGTAGCCTCAGTTTCCTGTTCTTAGCTGAAAGGAGTGGTACCCGGTGTGGTCTTCTGCTGCTGTAGCCCATCTGCCTCAAAGTTCGACGCACTGTGCGTTCAGAGATGCTCTTAGGCCTACCTTGGTTGTAACGGGTGGCGATTTGAGTCACTGTTGCCTTTCTATCAGCTCGAACCAGTCTGCCCATTCTCCTCTGACCTCTGGCATCAACAAGGCATTTCCGCCCACAGAACTGCCGCTCACTGGATTTTTTTTCTTTTTCGGACCATTCTCTGTAAACCCTAGAGATGGTTGTGCGTGAAAATCCCAGTAGATCAGCAGTTTCTGAAATACTCAGACCAGCCCTTCTGGCACCAACAACCATGCCACGTTCAAAGGCACTCAAATCACCTTTCTTCCCCATACTGATGCTCGGTTTGAACTGCAGGAGATTGTCTTGACCATGTCTACATGCCTAAATGCACTGAGTTGCCGCCATGTGATTGGCTGATTAGAAATTAAGTGTTAACAAGAAGTTGGACAGGTGTACCTAATAAAGTGGCCGGTGAGTGTATATATATATATATATATATATATATATATATATATATATATAATTGCTCACCTCTCTTATTGCTGTGTGTGTGCCCTCATCCGTAGCTTGACAAGCCAGAGCTGGTATATCACTCTCCACAAGGAGAAACCTTACCCCTTAGACCCTAGTCCAGAGCCTCTCACCTAGCCAAATCAGATCTCATACTTTGCACTCATGAGGGCCAATAGCCCGAAACACTGTGTCTGTAAACTGAGATTCTAGTTTAGCTTTTATCTTAAGTCAAATTGCAAGACTCGTTAAAGGGTTGATTGTGACTTATAGGATCGCTACTACCAACAGGTGGAGCTACAGAGTTCAAGTCATCTTTCTCTCTGAAGGTGCAATTTGCATATACAAGTTCCCAGAGGAGGATTGCATGGTGAACAAGCCTCCTTACCTTGACAAACCAGAGCTGGTATGTCACTCTCCACAAGGAGAAACCTTATGCATGTGTATACATGTATGTACATGTGTCTGTATATATATATATATATATATATATATATATATATATATATATATACATATATATATATATATATATATATATATATACGTGCGCATACATATTTGTATTTATATTTGTGTGTATGCATGTGTGGATGTTTATGTCTGTAATATATATGTGTGCATATTTGTGTACATGTGTGCCTACGTGTGTATATATGTGTGTTTATATTTGTGTGTCAGATGAATCATTATATTCCTGAATTAGTGTACATTTGCTCAAACTTACGGTATTTCCGGCCCAATATTAATTAACATGCTAGTCCAGATTAATGTTTTTCCACATAGACAATAATCTACGTAAATAACATTGCAGCATATGCTAGCCTCATCCATTGTTCAAATGAGACTCTTTTATCAATTTCAATGGGTATGAAAAAAAATGGATGCAATATTGACAGCATCCATATAACATCTGTTTTTTAACAAATCTATTACAATTATTAAATGGGTATTCTCATGTTATTAAATTGGTAGGACAAAAAAAGTTTGTAGTTGACTTGTATTTTCTATATACTGTAATTCTCCAGCTGTGAGGGCTTTTATCTTACATAGTGTACAGCTTGCTACCAAGGAGATGGACCACTTAGGTCTGGGAATATGCAAACTAGTTACTTTCCAGGCCATTTTGATACAGGAAAGATATATATCTTGGTACTGTGTGAACCAGTGGATAGAAAAATATTTAGAATTGAGAGTCCTCAGTGCTTGATACCTTTTAATGGCTAACTGAAAAGATTATAACAAATTGCCAGTTTTCGAGACTACTCTGGTCTTTTCATCAGGCATAGACTAATACAAATTCTGAAGATTCACATGTTTGTACACAACACAGCAGAAAGATAATGCAATGGATAAGACAAGTGAGGTGAAGCAGAGCTACCATTATGTGAGAGTGATAAACAGTTGTGTCCATAAATATTGAAATAGTTCATAGATAAGGAGTGTGAATTTTTTATTGTCCTCTGATTGGTATCTGGTTCTGTGTTGTGATGCCCCCACAAGGTCTGAGGAGCAAATTCCTTAATTGATGTAGAAAGACATAAATCCATGTGACACATTCATTCCTGCACTAAGTGTGTCAAAGGTCATCATCAGCTTATACTCCCAGACCCTTCTGTCTCTCTGAGATTTGAAATTACCCTTTAATACAAGGAATCTCATGTCCATTATGCTATGATCAGAGAGACAAAAATGTTTTGCCACAGGTAGATCTATTATTTTTTCTTTTATTGTGTGGCGATGAGAGTTCATCCTTGTTCTCAGTTTTTGCCCTGTCTCCCTTACATACAGACCCCCAGTTGGACATTTAGTACAAATAATTAGGTACACCACATTAGATGTGATGCAGCTGAAAGTACCTGGGATCTTGTAGTCGTGATGTGAATTGGGGATCTTTATCTTGCTCATGGTCATTATAAATGGACAGGTTTACATTTTTTCTGGTTGCAAGGAAAGGTTCCTGCAGCTTTTTGAGAGGACAGGGAGCTTCTGACAATGATACTTCTTAGATTTGGGGGCTGCCTAAAACACAGTAGTGGGGGGACTGGAAAAATGGATTGTAAGCGGGCATCTTTTTGTAGTAAAGGTTGTAATTTCTGTGCAGCTCCCCTTATCACCTCCAGATTTGGATTGTAGGTGACTACTAGAGGCACCCGTTTATTTTTTCTTTAGCTTTGTAATGTAGCAGGTGATTCCTTGATATTCTAGTTGCTCTTGTAATTTGGTATTGAATTGTTCTTGGATGGTAGCCCTGATTCAAAAAGGTCTTTCTGAGGTGACCAAGGTGTGCATCCCTATTCATGGGGTTGGAACATATACGATTGTATCTGATAGCTTGGCTATAGACAATAGAGTTTTTTATGTGTTTTGGATGGAAACTGTCCCATTTAAGGTATGTTGGATGGTCAATTGGCTTCTGATACAGGGATGTTTCTATTTCATTGTTCTGCAGCTTAATGATGGTGTCCAAAAAGTTCATTTCAGTGCTGGAGTAGTTGAGTGTTAAGCTGATGGTAGGATGAAATTGATTAAACTGTTCATGGGACGTCTTTAGCTGTGGTTCACACTCCGTCCAGATGATTAAATTATCATCAATGTAGCGGTAGTACGCCAGAGGCCTGATGGGACATAAGGACAAAAAGTCGCTTTCAAGCTTGGCCATGAAAAGATTTGCATACTGTGGAGCCATTTTACTTCCCATTGCTGTGCCAGTCTCCTGTAGATACATCTTGTTGTCAAATTCAAAGTAATTGAGGGTGACTCAGGGACTGATGCTGATTCTGTGGTGAAACTTATAAAATTGATCCTCACCCGAAATTACTTTGAATTTGACAAGATATATCTACCTGTGGCAAAACATTTTTGTCTCCCTGATCACAGTATAATGGAAATGAGATTACTTGCATTAAAATTTCAAATCTCAGAGAGACAGAAGGGTCTGGGAGTATAAGCTGATGATGACCTTTGACACTCTTAGTGCAAGAATGAATGTGTCACATGGATTTATGTCTTTCTACATTAATTAATTTGCTCCCCAGACCTTGTGGGGGCATCACAACACAGAACCAAACCTCAATCAGAGGACAATAAAACATTCACACTCCTTATCCATGAATCAATATTTATGGACACAACTGTTTATCCCCCACTCCCATAATGATAGCTCTGCTTCACCTTACTTGTATTATCCATTGCATTATCTTTCTTCTGTGTTGTGTATAAATATGTGATTCTTCAGAATTTGTATTAGTCTATGCCTGATGAAGAGGCCTGAGTATTCTTGAAAGCTTGCTGTCAGGACTCTGAACATTTTTTATTACCTTTTTGTGCATTACTGCCCTTTTCCAAGATGGCTGTTATGACCCCAGTGGACAGGGTCTCAGAGGAACGTGTAAGTCTGCAAGATACAAAAATCCAGCTCATAGGGCTGTGGTAACTGGGTTGACCAAATAGCTACTCCTAACGCCAACACTAGAAGTAGCCGGGGATCATGCCTACGGTGATCGCTAGATGACTCGCGCCAGCCGGAGAATCTAACTACCCCTAGGAGAAGAAAACAAAGACCTCTCTTGCCTCCAGAGAAAGGGACCCCAAAGCAAGATACAAGCCCCCCACAAATAATAACGGTGAGGTAAGAGGAAATGACAAACACAGAAATGAACCAGGTTCAGCAAAGAGAGGCCAGCTTACTAATAGCAGAATATAGCAAGATAACTTATCTGGTCAACAAAAACCCTATAAAAATCCACGCTGGAGATTCAAGAACCCCCGAACCGTCTAACGGTCCGGGGGGAGAACACCAGCCCCCTAGAGCTTCCAGCAAAGGTCAGGATACAGATAGGAACAAGCTGGACAAAAATACCAAACAAAACAAAAGCAAAAAGCAAAGAAGCAGACTTAGCTTGAAAAACAGGAACCAGGATCAGAGGACAAGAGCACAACAGATTAGCTCTGATTTCAACGATGCCAGGCATTGAACTGAAGGTCCAGGGAGCTTATATAGCAACGCCCCTGAACTAACGGCCCAGGTGAGGATATAGAAAAAGACAGACGCTCCAGAGTCAAATCACTAATGACCACTAGAGGGAGCAAAAAGCAAAATCACAACAGATGGCGTCTTTGGTCTCATGTGCACTGTGTCTTCCTGTTATAAAACTCCACCCCAGCCTTCAGTCTGTGCTAGAGTATTCTGCCTTGCATCCAGCTACTGACCTCTGGTTACTCCTTGGTTATATACCTGCTCCTGTGAACCTGTGGGGTTATCTTTCTACTCTGCTCTGAGTTCCTGCTGCATACACCAGTTCCAGTAATCCTCCTTCATCTGCTGCTCGTGTTTACTTCCATCTGCATTTGCTGGACATGTAAGCTGTTGCTGCTCTGCAAGAACCTGAGACTATTACCCAGACCTCCCTGGTTGAGCTAAGATATTATTTGAACTGCCTTATAAGCATATCTATCTGTGTTTTTGACTAAGCAAGGACTTATTCATGTCAAGTATCCTCAAGAATAACTGTGCTTCATAGACTTTCTGCGTGATTGCATTTTCCTCTGAACTTTCCTATAGACTGCTGAGCTACATTTGATATTTGCACCAAGTGTTGTGGACTTGAGTTTCTCTCTGCACCTGTTTGAATCACCGTGTGATAATATAGACTTTACCACTTATAAAACTGTGTCCTGTAGTTGTCTTGTTCCACGCAAAGAGTCTCCTGAGTTACCCCTATAATTATTACACTTGCAATTTGTTACCATCTTTCAGTTAGCCATTAAAAAGGTATCAACCACTGAGGACTCTCAATTCTAAATATTTTTCTCCAGTCCATTGATTTTTATACAGCAGTTATCTACTCAGCTCTTCCCACCCCTCCTCCCTGTTAGGTCTGGTCCTGTTATCAGTTCTGCATAAACACAATTAAACTCCCATCATCTCCCACCATCATGATTCTCCCACCATGGAATCAGAAGTTTGCATAACAGCTCCCCTAATCACAGCTCTCACTTTCCTAAGGGTACCGTCACACAGTGGCATTTTCATCGCTACGACGGCACGATTCGTGACGTTCTAGCGATATAGTTACGATCTCGCAGTGTCTGACATGCTACTGCGATCAGGGACCCTGCTGAGAATCGTACGTCGTAGCAGATCGTTTTAAACTTTCTTTCGTCGTCAAGTGTCCCGCTGTGGCGGCATGATTGCATCGTGTGATACAGGTTGTATACGATGTGCGCACAGTAACCATCGGCTTCTACGTCGCAAATACGTCATGAAATTATCGCTCCAGCGCCGTGTATTGCAACGTGTGACCGCAGTCTACAACGCTGGAGCGATAATCATACGACGCTGCAACGTCACATATCGTGCCGTCGTAACGACCAAAGTGCCACTGTGAGACGGTACCTTAAGCCATGTTCTTGTTAAAATAATCTGTTATCTCTATATTTAAATATAGTGATAACAGTGTAGACTTTAAAACAAACACTGGCAGACCAATAATTTATCACAGTAGCAGGAGGAGCTACTGACTTAAACTGTCACTAAAACGGAGTGCCTGATCACCCCTCCCAGCAACAAGGAAGTGCGGAGAATGCAGAGCTGTCCGCTACTCAAGAGGCAACTTGAGAATACCCCTTTAACATATGTAACTGTAGTTGACCTTGTTGTATATTTTTAAAATTATCTATGCAAAACAATTCACACAGATGTAAAAAATGAGCATAAAGATGAAATATATTTTTGTATGGGATGATTGGTGTCCATTGTTCTCCTGATGGGGCAGTAGAGAGAGCATGGTGTCATTGTTTTCCTGATGGGACAGTAGCAAAAGCAAATATGGGACATTTGATTTCTATTTAGCAGCTCCTCCAAAGGATCATTTTTATTCTCAGTTGCACAAGGAAAGACTAGAAGCAATGGGATGAAACTGAATGGGAGGAGACACAGATTAGATATTAGAAAAACTTTTTGAGAGTGAGGGTGATCAATGAGTGGAACAGGCTGCCACGAGAGGTGGTGAGTTCTCCTTCCATGGGAGTTTTCAAACAGAGGCCGGACAGACATCTGTCTGGGATGATTTAGTGAATCCTGCGTTGAGCAGAGGGTTGGACCAGATGACCCAGGAGGTCCCTTCCAACTCTACCATTCTATGATTCTATGATTTTACCTACCCATCGGTTAAAAGGCTGTCCAGATATTAGGACTACACTAGAGGTACACTTTAAAGATGGGAAATATTATTTGGGTATCAAATAAGAAATTTGACAGTCTCCAGCCACATTTGTGGAGACTGAACCTTCCTCACTGATCCTGCACCCACACGCTGATAGTAATGTTATTGTAATCGGTTCACATGAGGTGAACTGACAGAATTCCAATAGTTTACTGCAATGTGGAGCTGTCGAAAGAGATGAACATCTTCTCTCTTACTTGTAATTATGAACGAGCATTGCGGCACTTTCTAATGGAAAATTCCACGTTAGTATGAAGCAGACAAATCTAAGAACAATGCTGAAATCCAGATACAAGAAATTCCGATTTAAGCAGAAAATGTACACTCAGCTTTAAGGGTTAATTACAAAGCACATACTTAAAAAGGAGGAACAGACAGCTGCCTGGAAATGAAGGGTCACAGTAGGTTCACGGCCCTGTTCATAGTTCATGGCATGATATATATATATATATATATATATATATATATATATATATATATATTTATATATACACTCACCGGCCACTTTATTAGGTACACCATGCTAGTAACGGGTTGGACCCCCTTTTGCCTTCAGAACTGCCTCAATTCTTCGTGGCATAGATTCAACAAGGTGCTGGAAGCATTCCTCAGAGATTTTGGTCCATATTGACATGATGGCATCACACAGTTGCCGCAGATTTGTCGGCTGCACATCCCAAAGATGCTCCATACAAGGCAGGATGGATCCATGCTTTCATGTTGTTTACGCCAAATTCTGACCCTACCATCCGAATGTCACAGCAGAAATCGAGACTCATCAGACCAAGCAACGTTTTTCCAATCTTCTACTGTCCAATTTCGATGAGCTTGTACAAATTGTAGCCTCAGTTTCCTGTTCTTAGCTGAAAGGAGTGGTACCCGGTGTGGTCTTCTGCTGCTGTAGCCCATCTGCCTCAAAGTTCGACGCACTGTGCGTTCAGAGATGCTCTTAGGCCTACCTTGGTTGTAACGGGTGGCGATTTGAGTCACTGTTGCCTTTCTATCAGCTCGAACCAGTCTGCCCATTCTCCTCTGACCTCTGGCATCAACAAGGCATTTCCGCCCACAGAACTGCCGCTCACTGGATTTTTTTTCTTTTTCGGACCATTCTCTGTAAACCCTAGAGATGGTTGTGCATGAAAATCCCAGTAGATCAGCAGTTTCTGAAATACTCAGACCAGCCCTTCTGGCACCAACAACCATGCCACGTTCAAAGGCACTCAAATCACCTTTCTTCCCCATACTGATGCTCGGTTTGAACTGCAGGAGATTGTCTTGACCATGTCTACATGCCTAAATGCACTGAGTTGCCGCCATGTGATTGGCTGATTAGAAATTAAGTGTTAACAAGAAGTTGGACAGGTGTACCTAATAAAGTGGCCGGTGAGTGTATATACATATATGTATACAGACACAGATGGATACATGTATATATACAGTCATAACAGAAAGTGTTGGCACCCTCAGTTGTTTCAGAAAATGAAGTATTTTTCCCAGAAAATTATTGCAATTCCACGTTTCATGCTCTTGTATGCCTTATGCATTTAATAGCCCTTTGTGTCTGTACTTTTACGTATTCTGGCTGATAACCAGTTCATGCGGCATTACATGAACACCCGATTTCTTACGTTATGGCTCATACAATGAAAGCAATTGTTACCATCCACCTTCCGTGTCTCCCCTGTTTCCTCATAGATTGTAAGCTTGCGAGCAAGGCCCTCATTCCTCTTGGTATCTGTTGATCTATGTGTTTATTGTTATGCTTAATGTCCATTGTATGTACAAGTCCCCTCTAAAAAGCGCTGCAGAATATGTTGGCGCTACAGAAATAAAATTATTATCATTATTATTATTATTTCATTATACACATGTTTATTTACTTTGTGTGCACTGGAACAACACAAAAAAGGGGAAAAAAGGCAAATTGAACATAACTTCACGCAAAACATTAAAAATGGGCCAGACAAAACTGTTGCCATATGGGTAAACAACTTTCCTCTGGCAAGTAAAAGGTGTGGGCAATATGAAAATCACACCTGAGACTACATAGAAAGGGGAGAAGTTGACTTAATCTTTGCATTGTGTGTATGTGTGTGCCACACTAAGCATGGAGAACAGGAAGAGAAGAGACCTGTCTGAGGACTTGAAAACCAAAATTGTTGAAAAATATCAACAAACTCAAGGTTATCAATCCATTTTGAAAGATCTTGATGTTCCTTTGTCCACGGTGCACAATATAATCAAGAAGTTTACAACCCATGGCACTGCAGCTAATCTACCTGGACGGCAGAGAAATATTTATGAAAGGTTGCAACACACTACAGTCTGGATGGTGGATAAGCAGCCCCAATCACCTTCAAAGCAGTTCAAGCTGTTTTGCAGGCTCAGGGTGCATCAGTGTCAGCACGAACTATCCGCTGACATGTGAATGAAATGAAAAGGTATAGCAGGAGACCCAGGAAGACTCCACTGCTGACACAGAGACATAAAAAAGTTTGCCAAAATGTATATGAGTAAGCCAAAATCCTTCTGGGAAAGCTTATTGTGGACAGATGAGACCAAAATGGAGCTTTTTGGTAAAGGACACCAATCTACTATTTGCTGAAAACGGAATGAGGCCTTAAAAAAAGAACACACTTACAGTCAAATATGGTGGAGGTTCAAATCTGTATTGGCGTTTTTTTGCTGCCTCTGGCACTGGGTGTCATGACTGTGTGCAAAGTATCATCAAATCTGAAGATTAGCAAAGTTTTTTGGTCACAATTTAGTGCCCAGTTTCAGAACGCTGGGTTTGTGTCCTAGGTCTTGACAGAACAAGCAGGACAATGACTCCAAACATACCTCAAGAAGTGATTCAAATGAAAAAAAGGAAAGATTACCATGCTTGGAATAGGTTGCAGCATGACTGCTGCAGAGGAACTATTAAGTTTTACACCTTTGTGGCAGTCTGCCCATCCGGTACCCCCTTTAGTAACACTTTGCAGTCTAAACCTGCACAGATGAATGGACACCCAGGGTCGTCCTTGGTGTGCGCACTTACTTGTTGATCGGCTGGGAGGTGTACGGTGTGGTCCTGTGAAGGATAATACAACTCGGGTGGTCTCTGGCAACTGAATGTCCAATCGAGTCAGATACTGGGGAGCGTCCTCCCTCTGAGAAAAGAAAACCTTGCAATGCTGAAAAGTGCAGCGGTTTGCCTCGGCCGAAAGCTGTGAGTGAGCGTAGTGAGCGGGGGCGTGGCTGAAACGGTGACGTCACCTGTCCGTATGTGCCGCATGTATGCAGGGGCCAATCCCGATGCATTTCAAGGGAACCGCCCCTCTTTCTCAAGGTATCTTCTTCAAGAAGCACCCAGAAATGGATGGAAACAATGCACTGGAGAGTTCTGATGTGGCCAGAAATTAGTCTGGATCTAAATCCCATTGAACACCTGTGGAGAGATCTTAAAATTGCTGTTGGGAGAAGGCGCCTTCAAATATGAGAGACCTGGAGCAGTTTGCAATAGAAGAGAGGTCCAAAGTTCCACTTGAGAGGTATAAGAAGCTTGTTGATGGTTATAGGAAAGAAATGATTTCAATTATTTATTGCAAAGGGTGTGCAACCAAATATTAAGTTGAGTGCGCCTATAATTTCATCCCGATCAGTTTTGGAGTGGTATGTGAAACTATGTCCAATTTGCCTTTTTTTCTGTTTTTTTTTTCTTTTGTGTTGCTCCAATACACACAAAGGAAACGAACATATATAACAAAACATTTGTAACTGCAATAATTTTCTGTGAGAAATACTTCATTTTCTGGAACAATTTCAAGGGTGCCAACACTTTCGACCATGACTGTCTATATATAGTTGATGGAATTACACACATAGTGATTTATTCATGTGCTATACTTTATAGAAGTTATGGAACTTTTATGGAAATCCTGGAAAAGCAGTGAAATGTTCCCAAAAATCTTCACACAATGCCTGTTCATATCATGCAGGCTATTTTTTGGGAGCTTTACGACAAACCTTATTATTTATCAACATATTGATTCAACACTAACACATTTCAATGTACTGTATGTAGTTTTGCATTCACTGAAACATATTACATATTACAAATAATAATAATAAATTAGGAGATAGTGTGGAATTTTTCAAAATAGGTTTTGAGTTTTATTGGACCTGCTTCAAGGATAAGACATACTCAGATGCCATTAAGAGAAAAAAAAGTACTTTCCTTTAGGAGGGTCACTGTGACTTTGAAAGTAAGCAAAACAGACAGAAAAACTGCGAGAAGCCCTGCCTGCTGACATCAATATATGTAGCTGATTATGTATGCCAAAGCACTGCAAAAATACACAAATATAAATATTTAGCATTGCTGCCCTCTGGAAGAAAGGGTTAAGCTATTTCCTCGGTTAAAAAAAAAATGTTTCAAGGCTAAAATTGAAGTCGGCAGGTTCCGTCTCCTAATTGCTTAATGACAATTTAAAAAATAGCCATAACAGCAGCTCTACTGCAAAGAGACCAAACATTATCATTAAATGAGTCTTAAAAGCAGCAATGGAATGGCGAGGCAGCTGCATTTCTAATGAGGAGGAAAATCTGTCCCCATCAATCAACACTTGCAGCTAACAAACACAACTATGTAGAGGGTAAGTAAAAAACATGGCTCATGTGCTTGGAGAATGGAACCATCCAGAGAGCTGCCCACACCTGTTACATTCATGGCAGCAATATACACCATGTAGGCAGGTATGCAAGCGCATGGATCAGTCCACCATTGCAAACTGCCTGCATCGCAACCAGGGTCATTTAGACAAAATTATCAGAGGTCATAATTGTTGAAGGCATGAACTCTACTCAAGCATTTCCAGACACTCGAAAATCGTATAAAAAGCACACAAAATCGGCATGAAGGATGATCACATACAAAGATTGGGAAACAGAGGACAAATGAGATCAGGAGGTTATCATGTCTTGACATAGAGTGAGATAAAGTGTGATAAACTGGAATCAGGTCTTCTCCAGAACTCACTCTCTCAGGTGTTTCAGACATTTTGTAAAGCAAGAGTAGTAATAAGTAATTTTCACATAAGTTAGAGCTGTGACCTCTTCATTCTTAGAATCAGTGGAGATTTTTTAGGTCAGACTGACATGGAACATAAAGTGATGGCATATCCTAGCAATGGGAATAACCCTGTGAAGGCCACTTTGGATCATTCCTCTCCTTGGTCTTTGGTCCGGACCTTTCATTACTATCAGGCCTCATGTGGCCACATGGGGCGCAACCCATTAATGATATGCATCTCTTTAGTCAGTAAGGTGGGTGTGGGCCGTGCCTCACATGACTGTGTGAGACATAGTCAACTCATGGAGATCCACACCAAACATAGTATCACTAAAAAGAGGAATGATCTGGACTGGACTAAGGGGAGGACAGCAATGACAGGACAGGCGAAGGGAATCCTTCAAAAGAATCCAACCATATGGCAGCCAAAGTCATGCAAATTGAAAGTTGAAAAACTTTTATTTTGGAAGATACAAAGTTTTTGAGGAAATTCATCACAGAATCGATTTCTTGCGAATAATCACTTGTAGGTATATAAGGTTTGCACCACTATAACACAAACTGGGGCAACAATAATGAATTCACCACCAGGTGATTTAAAGTGATATTGAAGTAATTCAAAATTGATTGTAAATTGCTTAGAATAGGTTTATAGAAATAAAGGAAGTAATATGGTCTTCATCGATTCTCCTCCAACCTGATGAAGTCCCTGCACAGGAACCTACAACTGCCATAGTCTGCGATTGGCTGTTGTGGATAACCGCTGCAGCCAGTGATTGATTGTGGTGGTCACCAGGCTCTGTATTGCTGCTTTATCACTACACCTGGAAATAAATTCTTGAAGAGGACCACCCAATGTAGGAGAGGGAGCGTTGGGAGATCAGTAAGTTAAGAATTGGTTCTATTGCTTTCTTAACCGATTCTCAGCATTTTGTATTTTTTTTACTTGCCAGACAACCTCTTTTATGTTGTAAGTTAACATATAGATGAATATTAATGTATGCATAAATGCAGAGGAAATGTAATTATTTTTATATACATTCAATCAGAAAAGAATCCCAAGAATTGTTTCAGTTGAAAAGGAGTCATTCTTGTGCAAAAGGGAAATCTCTGGAATATAAATGCTTTCCTATAGGGCAGAATAGGATGAAAACACTATTGAACTGAATGGAAGTATAATATATGAAAGAACAGTACTCAATCAGAACCCGTTCATAGTGAGAAAAGCCTCATTAAAAATATCTGAATATACAAGCAGCAGCTTTTCCCGCTGTTAGAACGCACTTGAAGCACATAATAGCGCCTGCCGTTTGCACATGGCCCCTGCTCGCACTTGAAGAAGATGCCGATGTGATGTGGAATTCAAAAGGGAATCGCTCAGTTGTTTATTGTTAATTGTTCCTTTAAGTTGAATTTTTATATCTGTAAGAAAAGATCAAGGCAGATTTGCATATGCTGTAAACTCACAATCAACTCTAACTTAACACCAGGGCTTTAAATACCACACTGCACATCAGACATATTGATTATGTTATGGTTTCTCCGAGGTTCTAATGACAGCTTCTGCTGCCAGAGAGCATGTCTACCAAGAAACTGCCCAGTTGTGCCATTGTTTTTCACACTGAGAGCATTACTTTTTACCAAGAAACTGATCCCGGTCGTTTCCTTATTGGAAAAACAATGAGAAAGCAACTGGACAATACAAAAGACAAGTCTGGCCAGCAGCTATGTATACTTACACGGTATAAATAAAGAGATCTGTAACCTACACTGCTCGCACAAATACAAGTGTGAAGTGGGAAGGGATTTATGAGCCTATAAAAACCTCAGAGTCTGCATATCTTCTAGAAAAGGGACAAAGTCTTCTGCTGGACTGTGCAGTAGGCATGTCGTGAGACCTCAGGGGAACTGGAGGTTGTCATACACATTCAGTATCTGCCATACTAAAATTAGTAGGATCGGAACGTTCCTCCTATACGTATGTGCACCATAACATTAAGGTCCAGGTCTCAGTTTTAGATTTTGTCATTATAAAGTATAGTTCAGTAAAAAAAAGTGGAAAAACCTTAAATAAGTCACCACATCAGTAGTTCTATTTTTGAATGGACAATTGTTCTGTCAATGTACCCAAAAGATGAACTGTATCAACGGAACTTTCAAAGGCTCATTTACACCAACTGATCCGCAACATAAATGCCAATCAATGGTTGTTTAAAAGTCTGTTTAAATGTGGCAACTGAGATTCAGATGCATAAAGAATGATCAATATTAGATCATTTCTGCATGTGTAGATTGTCATCTTTCTCGACAGCACATGTCCTGTTTACACAGGATGATGCGCTGCTGAGAACAATGATTTTCAAGTACGGTAAGCTTGAAAATTAATTCATGAATTGAACAAGTGTTTTGCTTGTTCTTTGGGTGGTGAACACTCCTTTATGTTATTCGACCAGTGTAATGCATGCTAACATTATGGGAAATTAATTGTTTTTCCTGGGTTTACAGTACACAACTTGTGGCTGAAAACAGCCATTGCCTACACGTTTGCCAACAAGCGGTCAATTTATAGCCTTTTTAAATAGTTCTGTGCACATAGACTGTCATTGTTCTTGGCAGCACATATTTACATAAGATGATGAGATACAAAGAACGTTAATTTTTAAGCAAAATTATAGGTCATTTATTTCTAGGAATGAGCATTTTTCTCCATTCTCAAGAGATTAACAGCCTGTTTACACTGGCCGATTATCGAGAAATGAGTATTTCAGTGTAAATACACACTTTGACTGGTCCACATGCCTTATGTTATAATCTTGGCTGGAAGTCAACAGTATCAGTAGGACAGGCGGACTACTAACTGGTTAACCTATATATGTAGATGGTCCATTTTGCTGTTATATAATGCCAACAGCGTTGTGGAGGAATAGCCAATCAAATTGATAGGATGCTCCAAGCTATTTGTACGGAAATTAGATTGCAATTGCCCATTTGGTGTTCCCAAACCAGGAAAGGGCTCTGGCTGTCATCGGAAACCCTACACAACGTCAGTACAACCGGAGGCCACGAACTAACTGCACATCCACCGTCCTGATAATAAATGGTGCTTAAGTAGGTTTTCAGCATTGGATACAATAATGTCGGCCATTACTGCTGCTTTCAAATGTGTCAAAGTAGAATATGTTGTGGAACCGCCCACTGGACACTTGCAACCTAATTTGAATGCATTCAGAGTCATAGTTTATCAATCAGAAAGGTATAGTTCCACGTTTTTAAACAGACCCCTTTTATCGGCTTTATTAGCGAGAATTCTGCAGACAGATTCCCTTTAATAAATATCAGATTTATGTTATTTGTCATTTTGTGCAGCTCATCATGTTTGCATGAATCATACACAGAACTGCAAGGTAAATGTCTAATCTTAACTCAGAGTTGCATCCCCGAAGAATTAAACATCAGACTGAGCTGGCAACATCTTTAGAGGTGTGAAGTTAAAGAGATTTTTAGAAGTGTATAGATAAAGCCGCGCATATCCATCGACAGGCTCGCTCCTATACATTATAGATTTTTTCTATTCATATTTATGCTTCTATAATATGCTCTTCGTACACATACACTGAAGCAATGCTTTATACTGCTTAGTGGTGTCTGACATCGACCTTATCACAAATCCAAATAGCCCTGTTTAAGAATTCTGGCCTTTAAGCAGTTCCCTAAACAAAGATTTACTTAATTAAGAAGACGTATTGCCCCCTGCTATCTCGGGAATCAAAACTTTTAAGAGATTAACCAGCTGTCCTCGCAGCTTCTGCACTTCTAGTTTTGGAAGTGATGAGTAAAATTAAACAAGTGTTTAATAATTACACGAGGTTAAGTATGTAAGCTTTGTTAAACACAACATCTCCGCTTTATTTAAAGTTAGCTATCTAGAAAGGGTTTCAGGCTACAATTTCCATCTCCCTTGATAGACACTAAACCAGTCTAGTAATAACCCATTTGGTGCGCTAGTAAAAATACTACATCAGAAAGTAACAACAAGCCTACAGTAAGCTAATGCAGGAGGATCTATCACAGGGAACTGCTGCTTCTCCCATTGTCCTCAAATTCACAGCAATAAAAAAACATCATGTGAAAATGAAGAGAAAAAAAGTGTTGATAATGAAAATATGCAAACACACACTCACAAAAAAATCAAAACAAACAAAACAAACAAAAAAAATCCTCAATATCCCCAATTCTTACAGCTAAGAGAGCCAGGAAATAAAATCATTGCACAGATCTATATTCAATTCTCTGAAAATAAAGTAATCACTGTCATATTAAACTCTCTGAAAGCATCTATTGATCTGCTATGCAACACTGGAGTGCGGGGAAAGCAATGTTTTTCTTTTATATCTACTACATACAAAGAGGGCAGAGATTGGAGAGTGCAGGCATCAGGAGGTACAGATCTATATTCAGCAATGGTTCCTTCTCCCTCGCCATATTCACGAATAGTTCCCGCCGCTCACTCATTTACAAGAGAAAAATTGATTCTAACATTAAAAAGAAAAAAAAAAATGATTCAGACTCCAGTAAATGTTGCAGTATCCATAGCTTGATTCAGTCCTCAATCTTCAATTACTATTACAGGAGGCAACTGATGTATCAGCACTTCAACCACCAGATGGAAATATTTGTAAGGGAACATTCAGATGTCCGTGCAAATCATTGCGAGATCGGACCACAATGCACGGACTGGTTTTGGCACTCTTGGCCCGGAAGTGACAACCTCATAGAACTATTGCCATCACGCTTGGGTCAGGAGACCTGCGGTCAGTCTGTGCAGTAGCGGTCAGTCATCAGATCGATTTGCATGAGCCTTAACACTGTTTTTATTATGTGGTGGAAGGGTCATTGAGTTCCTTCTGGCACCAGGACTTAGGCGATACTACTCCTTGCCAATCCAAAAAAAAGTGAGTTTAGGCCCATTTACATGGTATAATTATCGTAAATGAGCAATCCTGTGCACGTCTATTTCCCGACAATCGTGCAATCTCGGGACTCATGCTGCCGAGAATACTAACAGCCTATGTGACTGCATGACAGATTATTCAGTGCGCATCTGAACCGGCCGGTGTAAACAGGCTAGCGAACGAATGTTGACCAACAAGAATGTTACCGGTTGACAGTCATTTAACACTGAAATTCACAAACTTGCTGTCCTAGTTTCATTAGCAGAATACATGTATCAGATATCTACACGGCTGTCTAGTGACATTACTATTATAATAGAGAAGTTACTGCTGAAGATGGCAACCGGTGGCCCAATGGTTGTGGTGCTACATTAAGGCTGAAGCTATGTGGGGACTTTGCTAAGAATGTTCTATGCTGGTGATACACGGCAATATAATGCAGGTGAATGGGGCCGCCTTGTGATCCAACTGGTTCCAGCTTGCTTGTTGCAACAGCAATATCCTGTGAGCTCCAATATGACACCATTCATCTGCATTACACTGCAGTGTTGTAGCAGCATATAGTGATCTAGTTTATGGCCAAAGTCGCCCCATCCTAAATTATGTTTAAAATAGTAGTTAAAATTGTGAGGTACATTGACGATTTTCCATTTTTTTTAAAAATGTACCGTATTACTTCTTAAATATAAAAACAAAATAAAAGTAAATGAAAACTAAAAATAAACTAAAAATAAAGTGAAGGTTCCACTGAAGAATACTCATGTTATATCAGGTCACGGATCGTTAACATGCCTTACTGCTATTTTTAGTGAGCACTATAAGGTACAATAAATAAAAGCTCATGCATCCTGGATATGATTAAAATGTCTGAAATTAAGAGGAGAGATGTGTTCCCTCCAGCTGGCTTTCGGGGCAGCTCTATGGACATTACATAGTTCCAGCTTTTATATAGTACAGCTGTGGGCTGTAGACACATTTATCTCCAGATCTGTGAATGCAATGGCTAAGATCTAGTAAATAATTGAGGCAGACACTGCAAGATATCAGGGGATGAAATTATTAAAATTCTGTTACAGAACAGAAGATGAGCCGCCATAAAATGTTTGCTTTTTACAGAGGATCCGGCTTTTAGTAACGTGCCAAAATAACCGCTCCGTTGACAATTAGAGTACATGTGTTTCTGAATAAAATCATCACAGACTTGAATATCTGAACATGGCGATTTGTAGGGAAATTGGGCTACTTCATATGGAAGGGAATTATATAAATAGCAATTCCCCTAACAAACAGTAGATCTGACTCTACATCATAAATATACAGGACTGTGGGGTATTTACTGTCCTCTTCCAGGGTTGCCAGCTAAACTTATTTTTCTGGACAGCAAATCAAAAAATCACAGACAATACTTTTTATGGACACATTGGAAAACCATAATAAATCTTTAAGACTGTATGGTATACATGTCTACAGTGCAGAATTCTGCTAAGAAAATATGGACTACATTTACTATAAACTGTAAAATGATGAACATTACATTAAAACAAGGTACATTAAAACAAGGTGCATCCAATGCACCACTCCGTGTCTCGTGCAGACTTGCTTCAGCCCCTCCGCTAGGTTGTAAAAATTGTACATACTCCAAAATCCAAGGCACCAATATCTTCCTTCCACAAAAATTATTTTTCACACCAGTGTACACACAGGAAAATTAGCAACATTTCGGCCACGCAGGTCCTTTGTCAATCCAAGAAAAAAAGTGCAATATGTAAAATGATGAAAATTACAATAAAAATAATCTGTATGAGTTTCTTCAGCTTAAAAATCACAGATGCCTTAATTTTTTTTTACAGATGGCAAAAAAGTGCCCTATTTTTACAGACTGTCCTGCAATTTCAGGACGTTTGCCAATGCAGTCCTCTTCCACCGTTGTATAAATCACCAGTATCTTGCATGGTGCAACACTTGCTATCGATGAATGGGTGTCAAGCTCCACTAAGAAGCCAGATGGCGCATGGCGAGACAGACCCAAAGGGAAACACTGCAACTAAGGACAGATTGAAGGAGCACCCCTGAATCTTTTCTTGCGCAACCCTGAGCTCCCTGATGTTCCTAGATGGGTTCTTTCCCCCATGCAGCGATCACGTTCCTACTCCCTGCCTTGCCATAAGCACGGTCCTGGCTACAGCTTGTGACAGCAGGAACATTAGTCCTGCTCTGTAATATAGACACAAAGGAGAACAGATATGGGTAAATAAAACAGCAATCACTCTCAGTGCACACAAACTAAGGAATGGTATAATAATAAGGGACAGAAGAGTGAGGCAAACCAAAAGGGACATAAGGAAAAGAACACCAAACAAACTTCCAAACGCAATCTTCAGAGATGACTCCTAAACAGCTTCTCTTTCCACGGCTCACAACTTCCAAACCAACTCCAAGGTATAGTAAGCTATCACTGGCAACTACTCAAGCTGAGAGGTGAGTACCTATACTAGAGGAGAGGAGAGAACTCAGGACAGCTGAGATAACTCAGGAAGGAGAGCTCTAGGAGACAAACAGAACTCTTTAACCCTTGCAACAACAGAGCAATGAAAATTTGCAAAGCTTAACCCCTGCAACACCAGAACAAGAGAAATCTGCACAACTAACTGGAAGACAAAGCAGATCTATCCAGTGCAAATGCATGTGTAGCCAGACACCGTGGTCTTCTGACCCCTCTCTGTCATGGTATCCCCGTGACAATGAGATAGAAATACTATCTGGGTGCTGTCAGATGGCTAAGATCGGTCCACAATGCATGGACTGGCCGGCGGTTCTCTCGACCCAAGCGTGACTGCTTCATATATTTCTATACAGCTGTAACGCTCAGGTCGGGAGAGCCCCTGGCCAGACCATGCATTACGGTCCGATCTCGGTCTGATTTATACGGACGTCTGACTGCACCCTAAATATGAAACTTTAGTACGTTGTGTAGGTTTACTAAAGTTGAATTGTAACATATGTAAGACTATCACTGTTTTGACACATCTACGCGAATATTGGTGAAAGTATACCTCTAACTTATCGCCAAACACGTAGTGAACCTAATAGGGACAGTGATGATGATGTCTTTAAAGTGCTGTAGAATTAATGGCACCATATAAGTGAGTGAAATAATTGAATGATTAAAAAAAAAAATATATATATATATATATATATATATATATATATAGGTACATTGGTTGTAGATGACGGCTATGTTACACTGTCCAGAGAATCTATTGTGATGACTGGCAACTACTTTGTATGTCTGTAGCTCGGGGACTTAACAGCTCTGGTCTGGGCTCTGCTTCTGGGGCACATCACCTTTCACAGACAGAAGATCAGAGCAGGATGGGCCGGAGATATGGGGATGGAAGTAAGGAGATAATGCATAAACATAGGATGATAATGTGCTACAAGCCTGGAATGTATCGCATATTAGTCTGATACGTTTCCTATCAGATTGTCTGTATCTGTCTTGACTGAATTACTTCTCCCAGACGGTGAAATGTACTCACTGTCTGAGGACCTAATTTCATCTAAATAGCCTGATTTCATTATCCTTTATCATGGCCTGGCCACCATAATTCTTATTACAAATGGCCTAAAAGCATATATATTATTAGATGTAAGAAAACCTGTCAGGTAACATTAAGAGCATGCACATCCTGCCAGCTATAGATATGCTGAGACTTTTAATCCTGCCATATCTGTGCACTTTACATCTTTATAATGCTACTGGATTCATTCTATCAAAGGCTGCAATACATATTAGACTAGCGCTGGCAAAAGCCAACATTGGAGGGACTGGATGACCATCCAGTGTGTAATTGTTGCTTTTTCAACTTGCTCTCTGCCAATACTAGTTCTGCCCTCCCTATTGGGCTCATGTGCATGATTGGAAAAGCCAAGAGTATATGGTGAGTTGGAGGAGATGACTGCAAGTCAAATGGAGTGTACACATATCTATGGGAAGTATGGCAGGGAAGGCTTTTGGCCCCAAACTACTGCATTTATAAAAGGTGCCCATACACATTAGACATTTATTGGCTGTCATGTCCTCCTCCTAGTGTTGGACCGAGGTAGCAGTAACCTACTCACTGTTCAGCTTCATGTCAATTAGTGATGAGCAAATATACTCGTTACTCGAGATTTCCCGAGCACGCTCGGGTGACCTCCAAACTATTTTATAGTGCTCAGAAATTTCATTTTTATTGCCGCAGCTGAATGATTTACATCTGTTAGCCAGCATAAGTACATGTGGGGGTTGCCTGGTTGCTAGGGAATCCCCACATGTACTTATGATGGCTAACAAATGTAAATCATTCAGCTAATGTCAATGTGACTTTATCCTCAATCACAAATTCATATAACAATGGATTAGGTAGATTGTTAAATGAATAAGATAATGCTTTTATCTGCTCCAGGGGATGTTTCTGGCCTCCCTGAGCTCGCCTTAGGACACCTGAGTTACGGTTTGACAGGTGTACCACCCCAGTCAAACTCCCCACCTGCCACTGTCCCCGAAGAAGGTCGTGCCCCCGCCCAGCAGTGGATATTCAAGGTGGTGGCCCACTCTTGCACAGTGGCCCACCAGAGGATTCTCCTGTTCTCATGTGGGCCAGTCCAAGCCTGCCTCCTCCAATAAATAATGCCAAGTTATTGTGTTTTCAAAGTGGAGAGAGAAATAAGAGGAGTTTGGACTTTTCTAGCATAGGCTTATGCCGCAAGCACAAAAGGTAAAGTACAGCATGCTAGAGACCTCTTTCACCCTGTACCACATACATAAGATATTCATCCAGTCCTGTCAACATTGCCAGCAGACTTACACTTAAAAAAGCGATATATTGTACCATGGCTTGCCCAGTCCTTTTCTAACAGGCCATTTCAAATTTAGCATGCATTGAAGTTAATTTTTAATTGCCCTGCTAGAGAAACGCTGGGTCACTGGTTAGACACCAATGGTTTACAAGCTTAATTTGGTATTCACATCGCGGGAAATAAAATCATAAATGAATCCAGATTTCATCCAAAATAAAATGTATATCCTACAGGAGAATTTGACTAAATGGTCAGTCTAGAAATAAAGTTAAATCTATCCGATACAATTCCACATCCCTAACTGTCTGGTCAACAATACTGTATAATTATATTGTATTTTTAAGAAAAATAACCTGAGATCACACAGGTAACAGACTGACTCAACTTTTTTTTTCAGAAAAGACAAGTGATGAAAGCACTGGAGACTGGCAGAGTGGACAGGTCTGGCTGGGATGTCACAGTTGAGTGCTGATCTCTTGGTGCAGTCCCCTGAAGATCGCATTTTGCAGAGTTTGAATGTCATTGCAGACAAAGGCTACATCAAGTTCCTCACAAGAAGCCATTGTCATTAGGATGTTACAGCAGGCTTCAGCTGTCAGACATTTGTTTATTTTATTTGCTCCACAGAGTTCAGACAATGCATTTCTGCATATAGTGGCACATCACATCTAGTGCCAACGCCATCCATGAAAATCATACTAAAGAAACCAAACACCAGAGGCTTTCTCACAATATCAGCACACCATATCTCCTGATTCACATTTCATATTTTTCTTCCGTTGGATGTATCGGAAGTGAAAATTCAAGTTTGATAAAATCCCCCACCATAAAGGCGTACAGTGACATACATTGACCATCCCATCCTCAAAAAAGATATAACTTAAATATTGTACCTTTTTACAATGAACCAGAAAGAATTTTACTATACAGTTAAAAAATAAAAATGTTACCACTGAGCAGGAGGAACTCCATGGATCATAAGTTTGGAGGCATTTCAGGCGCAAAAAAGGGTCAAGAGGGGTAGATACCAGGGAGGTTGAATGTGCAACTTTACCCAAAAATAGATTCGGGGGTAAAATGATAGCATAGACTATAAAGGGTTACAGCTCTTATTACAATGCAGTTAAACAAGTAACTGAGTTGAGTGCTGACTTGCTGTCCAGAATCTCACGTTACTATTGTTTCATTCTGAATCATATTGAGAATACAAGTAGAGTGGATGCTGTATTTTTTTTTTATAAAGGATTATGCACATTTTTTGCCTAAGCCCAATCAAACATTATGCAAACTTAAGAATCAACAGTGTCAAAGAGAACAAAAAAGTTATTTCTAGGGTCCCTCAGAGGAGTCGTTCCAGCCATGGCCTCCTTCCCTGACTCTGATTTTCTGGCAACTTTTTACACACAGAGGAATGTGCTTCTACTGCATTAGCGAACGTCTGAGCGTGTTGTTCTTGGCTTCTCCAAAACCAGAAGAAAAAAAAAAGCCTTTAGGAAAACTGTTTTAACTTTTTTTTTGGACTGTGCAAGCATTCTCTGTCTATTATTTCTAGAAAAACTAGACATTATTATACCTGTGTTATGCATGGTGATGGAAAGGTGAAGATCCTGAAACATTTGGGTAGTGTTAGTAGTTTCCTAATCCTGATTTTCAGGTGGGTTTTCACCTACAGAGATTTGCCGCAAGCACGAGTGCTAAGTCCACGCCTCGGTAAAGGGTTAGGATTTTACATGACTTGGTTTAGCTAAACATAGCATCCCCGACCCAAACCTAAATCCCACAGATAAGCACCTTCACCATACCCACCGAGCCTGAAGAAATCTGCTTCACATCAAGGCACACTCCATCATGCCACATGTGAGACTACTTCATCTGTACTCCATCATTTAAGTATGTGTATAGTATGGAGGGAGAAAAGCTGGCAACCTATTAATCATGTAATTACTGTTCCAGTAACACTGTAAGTCTGCAAGGACTCAAGCTGAATGTTAATTCTGAAATTTATATGAAATAAATATTTAGGTTATATATATATATATATATATATATATATATATATATATATATTGATTCTCAGTACCTATAATTTTCTTCTTACATATATTAAATATAGCTTTAGCCCCCCTTGGCTTCTTTTTCTGGGGTATGCTAAAGAAGAAGGTGTACTCAACAAAAATCACAGATGCAAACGCATAAAGAATAAATGTGCTAAACTTGGTGGCAATGTGGATATATTACATTGAGTTCACGTGAATTATGCGAAGCACATCAATCTTTGCATCGTGAATGATGGAAATCATATTGAAGAAGTTATTTAATATTCCAATGGAATAAAATGTTGTTAGTAAATTTCACTTCTTGAAAATATGTATTTTTGCCTATGTGTCCAGACTTTAGGGACACCCTGTAAACATATAAAATGATAATTAAAACAATTAAAAATAAAATTATATATCTATATATGTTTTCATTTTTATAATTATATATAAAATATAATATATAATTATAAAAATAAAAACAATTATATATATATATATATATATATATATATATATATATATATATATATATACACAAAAAGAGCAAAAGGAGGCAGCACTCCAAATACTTTTCAAGGTGAAAAAAAGTAGGGTTTATTTAGCCCACATCTCTGTGCAACGTTTCGGCTCACACTGAGCCTTTTTCAAGCCAAGGGCTTGAAAAAGGCTCAGTGTGTGCCGAAACGTTGCACAGAGATATTTAATACTAATAAAATAGCTAAAATTAAAAAGATATATACATAAATATATATGATTATGAAAATAAAAACATCAAAAAAATATTTATATATATATATTTTTAAAAAATACTAATAACATAATTTAAAATAAAATCATAAATATATGTATAATCTAAAAAATATATATTTTATATATAAAGTAATAAAAAAATAATTAAAAAATAATTAATAAATAATAATAATAATAATAATAATTAAAAATAAAATAAAAAATAAATAATTAAAAAATAATTAAAAATAAAATTATATATATATATATATGTATGTATACTAATATGAATGCTACTACTATTATCGCGAATAATCATACTAAAACATAAAAAATTGTAATAAAAATAATGACATAAAATAAAAATGTATGTCAAAGGTTTTCAGTTTTCCTGATAAACTGATGCAATCAAGCTCTGACGAGAATTAATCCAAAGGTGAGCACATTTTAATTGGCGAATCATCATGTGGCTTTCTTCCAATGAATTAGTCGTGAGCCGTATCCGACATGAAATTGTTATTTCCAATCTGCACTCTTTGAAAACATACACAAAAAGGCCAAATTCCTAGAAACAGGAAAAAAAAAAACAGCTCACAATGAAATCATTGCCGATGTCGAGTTAATTGCCATTAGTCACATGTGACATTTCTCCAAGCATGCTAAAACTGTGCCACATGTGCGCCAGGCCGGGCTGGAAGAATTAGCTGCGAATGATTAAGGAATCTATCAACAAAAATAAGCCTGTGTTAAGGCCTCTACAAGTCATTTCAGTGCCTGAGAGAAGACGGGAAACGGCTGCACAAATCACCACCTCTAGGGGCCGGGAAAGGCAGGCCACAAAAAGTCAGGCCAGATTTAGTGTTCTAAGCATCCATGTTTATCGCCCTCCCTGCATGTAATTACTCGTCACTGGGTTTGTCTTTCTGCTTCTTAATTCCACTCCTTATTTACAGCTCTCCCCACCAGAGGGGGCTACAATAGCTATAAAGGATGGGGAGGTTTACAATGAAGGGGATTCTTCTCCAAAGCTTTGTCCTAATTGGCAATAACAATGAAAAATCGGATTTTTGTCCTTCCCAGGAAGCCTTGTGGCTCCTTTTCACAGTGTCGATGCATTCAGGGGCTGCGGTGACAGGTGCTTAGCCACGCTCCTCCTATTACAGGGACCTGGAACGCAGGCCTAATCCATTTTGGAGTAATAATGGTCACTAGGATGTGAGCATCAGGCCCAGGCGCTGCTCTCCACTCCTCTGCTCTCCCTGAAAGGGTCTATTCAAGGGCAATTCATGGAAAGTTTTAAGTCACAAAACTGCTGCACATGTTTCCATATGAAACAGGAGCGAAAGAAAAGGCTGACAGAGCTGTGAAACGACACGGCAAAAAAAAATGTACCTGACGGCTTTAATCAGGTTAGAATTGTGTCTGGAGAAGCGAAAAAGGTTTTTTTTCCCCCTTTTTATTATAAAATGTAACATCTGGTGTCATTAGGGTTACAATGTATTGTGCGCAGCCTGTGAGACGGGAATGTGTAGTGAACCGTGAGGTAAAGTCTACAGTACTATATCTTACACTGTGCTAATGTTTCACACATCAATCCAGGGTCTGGCGTCAGCGGTACCTGTCACTCCTGAACTGAGATTTAGGGATTTAAAAGGATGTTGAAGGCCACTTTTTGTTTCCCTTACAGAAAATTTAAAGGGGAAAGTAAAAGCTATAAAATCGAAAAGTAGCACAAATTTTCACAGCCGGGTCGGATAAAATTGCAGTTGGTAAATGGAAAGTAACCTTAAAAGGAAACCTGTCGGGTCCCCCTTGCCCCCAGGACCACCGGCAGTTGTGTCTGTATATATAGACACCCTACCTAACATCACCTGTATTACATTACACACATAAACAGATCGTTAGAAAAAGTATTCTTAAAGTCCGTGTATGATATGTACATGAGGGGACATTAGTGTGGGCGTGATAACATAACTTACAAGCGCCGGCGTCATCGCTAGTGCTATACCTAGTGCATGCGCACAGCTTTTTCCTCTGTCATCATTGATCCTCTGAAGCCGGGTGTACGCATGCTGGCATCTGAGAGGTGCACTGCGCGTGATCGGAAGTCTCTGCCCACAGGGGCGTGAAAACATCTAAGTGGGTCGACTAGTGTGGAGACACTAACGCCCCATCGACTAGTCAAAACCCTCACCACTAGTCCTGGTGGTTCTGGAGGCATGGGGGACCTGACAGATTCCCTTTAATAGAACTGGCCTGGTTGTGATAAATTATACCGGAAACACCATAAATACCATGCTCCCATTACCCTTGAGATCAGCATTTTTTTTTTTTTTTAAATATGATTCCCCTAAGATATACGTCGACTGTGTCATTAAGGTTGTAAGTTATCATTAGCCCAAAAGATATAGGGTAAGTTCACACTCAGCATTTTTTCAGCATCATTTTTTTCTGCAGCAAAACTTGATCTCTTGTCAGGAAAGAAGCTGCAGAAAAAAAGCATGTTTTCCTTGTTTATTCTTGCGTTTTTTGCTGCGTTTTTCTTGCGTTTTTGCTGCGGTTTTGGCATGCTAGATTTGTCTCTTTTGCATGCTGAAAAAGTTTAGTGTCTCAGCTGTATTTGAAGTGAGAAAAAAACTCAGCATGCAGCAATTTTACTCCAAAACTAGTATGGCATTCGATATTTACAGATACATTGCAATTCTGTAACATAGAAAGCTGTAAACTGTAACTGGTCCTGTAAATGATTAATAGCTGCTATATAAAAAAAAACGGATTACATAAATGGCCTACACGTGGATGATGAGTGAGAAAACATTTTTCAGTATCACCATACCAATGTGCATAAAATCCCAAGGCATGGTGTGCGACTACAGCCTCACATTATCTAGGATGGATGACAAGTACAAGAAGATCACCCTCAGGACTCTCTTCACTTTCTGAGGTTTGGTGGGTCTAACAAACTGACAGCAAACCAAATAGTCCTCTCAGTGACCTGAAGTTATCAGGTTAAGATTCCCATAGATATAGAAACGCATGTGCCAAAACCTCCTGGTCCTGGCGGGTCTCCAGCTGTAGGGAAAAGATGGAACAGGCATTGATTTCTAAACCAAATTGTTTTGTTCTCAGGGTAGATACGCCACCATCAGTGAAGACTGCTAGAGGCTCAGCCAAACCAATCTTCGTGGTTAAGGTAAACTGACGTGGTCGAGTAAGATGCACCAAATTCATTAATAGGCTGGCATCTTTTAATGAATTTGGAACATCTTACATCTGGCATGCACCTCCAGCTGAAATGTTACTTTACCTAAGGGCTGGCATTCATTTCTGTGTAATTAGCACCACTTTTGTGGCATAAATTATAAATTGGTTGGGCCAACTTTGCCAATCTCCATCCCCTTTGGTAGGGCTGGCTGATACTTGCATTAAAACCATAAATTTTTTGTGAAACACCCACATTTTTGTGCCATTTCAAGTTGCGCAAATATTTGGAAACTTTTCATGCCAGGATTCTGGTGAAAACTCCTTGACGCCTTGGCACAAAGTGTACAAGTATATTGGCTCAGAGGAAAGCTGCCGCTGACGGTGCAGTGGACACTTATGTTTGGTTGAATTACACTTTTTTTTGAAGACTGAAGCTGAACATCTATATCCCAAACACTAAGGGAGTAACAAATCTTTAAAGCTAGTGGTGATTTAATGTTAGTGAGTTAAAGTCGTCACCGGCTGCTTCCTAGAAGCTAAGATCATGTATCTAAGATTGCAAAGTTGTAACTTATCCAGCCTGCCTATGGCAATGATGAGTACATAGGTGGGATGTGAATGGATTTATAAGCATTACATTTGGCATTCCTTTTGGGAAGATCACTATAATCTCAAGTGGAATTTACCTATGCCAATACCAATGGTCCTCTATGAGGCATTTGATTTACAAGAAGCCCCGAGCTATGGCAGGTCTAGCACTTATTTCATTTCGGTTCCACCCAAATCAGGTTTTTATAGCATGAAAGATCTGATTTTGCAATGTGATTAGGATTTACTTCTGCAGGAACCAACAAGTCACAGCTGCGCTGTAAACGGGCCTTAGCGGGAGCAATCGAGTAAACCTTGGAAAAAGTTTCATCGGCCCCTTTACTGCAGGAGTGAGACTGCGAGATATTGGCAGGCGATGCGATGTAGGATCCCCCCAGCTATGAATGTGTTATGGATGCTCGAGTCACTGGGCAATGTACAGTAAAATAAATCACTATATACATCAGGTCACACCTCATCAGGCACCCGGTGCAGAATATCAGATGTTCACGGCTATTTTAATCATACACTGAAGACTATTTTTCCCCTGTTTAAGGAATTCTAGTCTACAAACGAGCAGCCTTCCAAGACTACCAGAAACCCAAGGAAGTCCAGTTAAATCATTCTGCAGATCTGCACCATCTCTGGGAAGCCGTCATCAATTTCACTCTCAGGAAGCGGAGACTGACCGCAAAGTTTAAAAAGGAGCCCAAGATTTCTGGGGTACATGCCAGTTACCCCAATAAAAAGGGCAAACACTTTATTAATTTATACAACGTGCTATGCCTTTACACCCCGTCAGACGACGCAGGTGCTAACTCTTTCACTACCAGAAGACTGCACGCAGCCTGAACACACACGCACCGCCATGAATTATTAAAGAAGGACAACATTAGAACCTGCCAGTAAAATATATAACTGGGTTCCTCCTATTAACACACAGCAGCCATTACATAAAAGGTTTCTACGTCCAGTAAGTGCTTTATGGGCTCATTCCACCTAGGTAGATCAGATGCTTGGGCATAACCCGTGCATCAGGGCAGGAAATGCCAGATCTGTAATTGCAAATAAATATCATAAACTTTTCGGAATGGAAATGTAGAAGCTCTTCTCCCTGGCTGCTTGTCCTTCACCCTATTGTTCACAACATACACATGGAGAGAATCGCTTCAGTCTTTGTCTGCAGGAATCATACCCATGCATTCAAACTGGAATTTAAAATGCCTGCTTAGGATTTTTTTTTTCAAGCAATGTCAGGGGGTGGAGGGGATGCAGAGTTAATAAAGAGCAGATGAAAGGGTGAAAGTAAATACCATCACTCTGAATTAAATTCAATAATCTGTGAAGTTTGTAACCAGACTCTAAGTAGTTTAGTAACAGAATCGTAGAGGAGGAAACGGTGGGAAGAGAAATATATTCAACATGCTTTATCTGAGCCCTCGCTCTACAGCCGTGACAGGTATATCTCCAGTCCTATCTATGGAAATATATACATATCGGGTGCGCAGAGGAAGAATACAATACCACGGATAAAATATCGGCTCACGCTCGCCACGGATTTGTTAAATCAAGCAGACAACGTGATGTTGATGTAACTCCTCCTGTATTTAGATACAATTTATCACACTAAATGAATCATTGTCAAACACAACTCCCCGCCAGTTTTTAGGAATCATTTTAAAAGTTTTAGAGAACAAAAGGTTTATTTTAAGAATGACAAATCTTGGCTCTGCACAAACTGCAGACGTGAATCTGCTTTCAATTACAGAAAGTATTTCCACTCCACTGACATGGGATCAAATCTTCAACGGCGCAATCTCAGGGCAATGCATCTGATTATACTGGAGCCTCGAAGAACCCTACATGATTTTGTGCCACAGCCATATTCTGCACACGCTGTCAATTAGACACACACTCCAACAAGCCGGCGTTGGGAATGGGCAAACAGTAAGGACTATGTATTATTTCCTTGGTGCTGTCACAGCAATGCTTTGTCCTGACACATTACCTGTCCTTCTCGAATTGGGAAGTCGGAGCCTGGGTCTATGTGGGACCTCGCTTCGGAGGATCTGAGCAGGGTTCTGGGGGCTTATAGTGGAAATAGGAAGACATGAGGTTCACCACATAGGACTGCAGTACAGTTCAAGCCCTGCCTTAGACCGAGAAGGCATCCTCTGCTGGACCCTTCCTTAAAGCAGTCATGCCTAATATTCTAGGTGCATTATTCACTACTGTGTCATCTAGATCCTCGCCAAAACAAAGGAGACACTAAGGAACAGAAGGAAACCACCTTCCAGACATCAGTGGAGACAGGTAGCCTAGTAGTATTTGCAAGCAATACAATCTCAGCCTCCCCCCCCAAATAAAATAAGGTATAAAGTCCTTTACCTCTATGTGCCTCGTCTTCGCTTCCTTAAGGGTTAAAAAGCCACCTCATTTCAGATGCTAATGGTTCTTGTGTAGAGATTCTAGCACACAGAGCCTCCTCCCATTCCAGCAGCAGCAGCAGCAGCAGACCAAGCAAGGTACAGTGTGGGGAGGATGGAGATGCCACTTCTGGTGGAGCCCTGCTGGTGCCAGTGCCTCAGGCTCACCAGGCTGCTGTTGGGGGCACCTTCCCTGTTGCTGGTCCTGCTCGCCTGTGTGTATGTGAGTGGCAGAGCTCAGCCTGTGCTAGTTGAACCAGTCTATAATGTATCACGTTACAGAGTCTGGCTTTCTCTTCAAGCACTGAGCAGCAATCAGACATGATAGGCTGAGACTCCTCTGTTTACACCCAGGCAGGAGGAGGGGGCCGAGCTTGGCTCTCTTTAACTCTTACTAGCACAACACAGTGCTTCACTATGTACCCAGGCTGGTAGTGCCCACCTGTCAGGGGTGCCACCTGCTAACAGAGCCCTCCAGCAACCATAGAGTCTGCTGCCTCCATGTTCCCTCTTGTTACACACCTAGGCTTTATGTATAAACATATTTATAAACAACCCTTCACTTGTTACATTTCAGTAGACATGAAGGTTATTGGAAAGTAACGGGTCGCTGCTGGGTGTATCCAATCAAGGAGTCAAATAGTTTATCCTCTATGCATTTCGAAGTAACCCAACTTCTTCAGGAGAAACACAGAGATTATATACCGCAAGAGATAACAGTCCTAAATAGTGTGAATAGTCAAATAAGAGCGCCAAGAGCTAAACGACCATGGGGTGGGCGATTCATCCATTGTCAGTGCAAAGAAAGTTCCCAAAAAAAGAAGAGGAGAAAAGACGCTGAAGTGTACGTTTAGAGTTTTTCTCGTTATTTCTTTTTTTCGTGAACTTTAGTTGCAATGACAATGGATGAATCGCCCAACCCCATGTGGACGTTTAGTCCTTGGCGCTCTTACTTCAATCTTCACACTATTTAGGACTGTTATCTCTTGCGGTATACAATCTCTGTGGCTCTCCTGAAGAAGTTGGATTACTTCGAAACGCATACAGAATAAACCACACATTTTATTTGACTCCTACAGCAGTGTCGGAGACCCGTCACTTTCCAATAAGTCTTAGTACTTTCTCAGATGGTGTGAAACATTGCCGTCACTTGGGCCAATATATTTTCTAATTTTCTAAAATGACTATATTGGTGTGCTACCTCTATTTTTTCATAAATATAAAAAATGTAGTTGTCTGTGATTTTGTATAGTCCAGGAAAAACAATAAAAATATCAGGTCAACCAACGCGTTTCAAAGTAATAAACGTAGTTCTCCTGGACACTGTACAGTGTAAGACGATGGATTCAATGATATCACCGATGAAGATGTCATGATGAAGTCTGAAGACCCAGACAGGAGGCGGATATTCTGCAGAGACCCTGCTAGCTGGCACATTAGAATACAACCAGCACCAATAATAACAATGGTTTATTACTAGATGTTGACTGAAGTGCTGAAGATAAACGCACACAGAACTCTGAAGCAATATTTTAGATTGTGCCTGGAGGATATCTTCACTGTACACAACTTAGTCTACCTAATTGACTGCGCCTGTAATTATCACACCTGTCATCATACTCCGATATTCCCAGTACATAAGAGCTTAAAACTCAAGTTGTGTCAAAATTGTGGAATTCTCCGTGAAGTGGAGAAAGTCTGTATACTCTCACTGAATCTCCAGGATATGCACAACATGGAAATTGCGTTATCTCTATCAATATTTAAAGGGAACCTGTCACTAAATTCATACAGCTCAAACTACAGACAGCACCCTGGATATGTGAATCCAGATGGCTGACAAGTCTCTCCCTGTGTACACACATGAGCCAGACCCATCAATCAGTTAGAGGGGGCAGGAGTGGGCCGGACTAGTCAGCTCTCACCTTGTAGTCCCCGGTCGGCTCCTCACACTATGCTATCTCTGTTATCTGCGGCATTTCAGAGTAAGGCCTCTTTCACACTAGCGTCGTACGACGCACGTTGCAATGCGTCGTTTTGGGAAAAAAACCGCATCCTGCAAAATTGCTTGCAGGATGCGTTTTTTCTCCATAGACTAACATTAGTGACGCATTGCGACGCATTGCCACACGTCGCAACCGTCGTGCGACGATTGCGTCATGTTGCGTCGGACCGTCGGCACAAAAAAACATTGCAGGTAACGTTTTTTGGTGCGTCGTGTCCAGCATTTCTGACAGCGCATGCGCGGCTGGAACTCCACCCCCTCCTCCCCGGAGCTCACAATGGGGCAGCGGATGCGTGGAAAAACTGCATCCGCTGCCCCCGTTGTGCGGCGCTTTCACAGTATGCGTCGGTACGTTGCAACGTCGCACTGCGACGTGCATCGTACGACGCTAGTGTGAAAGTAGCCTAAGACATACCTGACTGCAATTGTACGGAATAGCATATGGACATATTGTACAGTATAGATATATGGTGCCATTTACAGAAGCACTAAGGTTTTGATGAGCAATCTGATGCAAAGGTAACAGTTCATCTTATGTGAAGAGACATTAAGGCATATTTATCAGAACATTTATTCCAAGTGTAATTGCATTGAATAGTGAAACCCCTTATTAAAAAAAACACTCAGAAAAGAAGAAGAACGGTGCTGGACACCGGAGAGCGTAGCGTTAGGTGAGGATATTAATACACACAATACATTATATGCACATATTCACACATTTAATTAATAAAAAACTTAATGAAAGTGCTTCTTTAATGGGTCCAGGGAGGTAAAAAAAAATGATAACATCTCTTGGACCATCAAAATGCCTCCATAGTCAGTGATGCTTCTCTTGCCAGTCTACTGGGAACAACGTTTGGTGGGGTTATTAAATGAAAACTGAAACTAATCCATAGTGGCAGTAAGTGATTGGCTGCAGTGCTGTTGATATGTCTTTACCACTGCAGCCGATCAACAGAGACCTGCACAGCAGCAGAAACACAGTGCTGGACCTGGGGAGAGTAAGTAAAGGATAAAAGGATGGTGGATAAAAGTGGGTTGTAAGGAGACAAACCCTTTATGCCTGAAAGCACTTTATATGGCTTAGCACCAGAATTCTGGCGTTAGTGGCTCTAAAATGAAATCATAAATAATTTCAGCTGCATTCATTAACAGCTTGAGCCAAAAACAACAGCCGAAGGCTCCATGTCTAACACTTGTGTCTGGAAAAGGTGCGCACCAGTTTCATACGCAGGATACTAGACTAAAATGATGTATCCAACACAAGTGGTGATACTCCATAGGAAACTGTCTAGGGCTGCACCACAGGTGGACCTCTGTGCTGGATCTTCTGGCTGCCTGATCCAAGCCTAGACCGTCTATTGTAAGGCACATCTGCCCCACTGCACTATAAACCACAAATTACATGAGTAAATTAGTTTTTTTTCCTTTTGAGCAATAATAGCAAACATTTCCCTTTATGGAAATAGCTATAGTTTATCATTATTGCTTATAGATTGTGCAATAATAAAAATCATGATCTGCAGCACAATCATGTATGACACTTGTAGTGAGATGACATCCTCATGGAGTTTGTATGTTCTCCGCGTGTTTGCGTGGGTTTCCTCCGGGTTCTCTGGTTTATTCCCACACTCCAGACATACTGATAGGGAATGTAGATTGTGAGCCCCAATGGGGACAGTGATGATGATGTTTGTCCACGGCTGCGGATTAGTTGGTTCTATATAAGTGCCTATTGTGAATATATATTTACAGTAGGTCTAGCTAGGCAACATTTTCTCTTCACATTTGGTAGGGGTTTCCTCCCTGCTGACTGCAAAGCATTATATTGGTAAATATGTCTAGCAGTCCATAGTACTCATTCATTTTAGCCTGTGTGTATTTTTTTTATATCATTTCAATATAATGACATTTGGAACAATAAGAACCTACAATGCAATTGCAAAATTTTTGGAAAGTAGTACCCATGAGTAGATGTGTAGGGAAAGCCTTTAAAGGGGTTCTCCACTGAATATCTATGCTTAAAGAATTTATCCAGGACAATTTGTATTTTTTTACTATGGGCCTAAAAACTAACAGGAAGGTTATTGATAACTATCCGCCTGTTCTACCCCTTCATTGACCGGTCCTGCTGGCGATTCAGCCGATCCACGTCAACAGAACAGCTCTTCTTCTTCTAGGCTGCTCTGTTGAGTTGGTGTATCAGCAGACATTATGCTGATTGACAGCCCGCACCCCGCAGTTAGGCAGTGGAGAGCTGGCTGTCAATCAGCATGACATCGGCAGTCACACCCAATCAACAGAGCAAAGCAGAAGAAAAGCGGCGGCTTTGCCAATGTGATGTCAATGGAACCCACTGAATTTTTGGCAAGAGCAGTCTGTGACAGCTCTGTGCTTGCTTTTAGATCGGTGCAGGGCACAGCAGGCAAATAGGTAGCAACTAACTGCCTTATAGGTCCTAGGCCCAGTAAAAACATAACCCTTTTAATCTGTTCAGGACCCCATAGAAAATAACAACAATCTATTCCCACCTCCAACAGTGGTGTCATTCCAGTGTTGCTGCTTTTCACTGTAGGTCACATAACATTGTCCTGTCACATGATCCTTACAGCCAATCAGCAATCACTGCCTGTTTGCAGCTTTAATTATTTTATCAGAGCGGACATCCACTCCTATGGAATATAGATGAGCTGCAGCCGATCAGCGCTTGCTTAATGGCTGCAGGGATCATGTGGCACAGCGGTCGCTGATTGGCTGCAGGGATCATCTGATACAGCAATCTCTGATTGGCTGCAGGGATCATTTGACACAGCGGTCGCTGACTGGCTGCAGGAATCATCTGATACAGCAATCTCTGATTGGCTGCAGGGATCATTTGACACAGCGGTCGCTGACTGGCTGCAGGGATCATCCTGATGCAATAATATCATGTGATCTGCTGGGAATAACACCATCCACTTTGCGGGAACGACGCAGCTGTTGTGCAAGAGGTGACTATAGATCATTTTTATTTGGTAGGAGTAGTTTTAGTTTCTCTTATAGCATCTCTATAGACAGGATGAGTGGCGGATTGTACAATTCTGGCATACTGTATATGATAATGCTGATACTTGTTACACTCTGCTCTCAGGTCTCCCATTCTAGCATAGACAAAGAGCATTAATGTTCTCCTCATATACAGAGAGAACTGGTAACACAAGCACATAAGCTGCTCAGACATATCTCTGATTTTGCAATAAAACACAAAACCAAAGCACTTGAATATTATTGAAGTTGAGCTAACAATTAGCAGTCCTGTTCATCACTAATCACTTCAATACCATTACTCTTCAATTCAGAAATAGATGAACTAAATATGAACCCAATGCGAAGCTAAAGCTATGCTACCGAGAATAAACTGAAGGCATCTCGTCTGTGGGCAGACCTTCTTATTTCTTTCCATGTACTATCTGTAGTACCTTCCTTAATAAATATGCATTTCTCTACCTGACAATGTCTGTGTCTTAGTTCCTGGTTTATATATGGAGAGAAATAGTACACGTAATTGGCTGAAAGGGAGATAAAAAGCTGGAGCTCCATGGAAGACCTTGTGGTGTCTTTGCCAACATTCATATTTAAAGAGGTGATGCAAAGTCCAAATAAATTTTCCATCTAAATCCCTAATTAGTGCCATAATATAATCTAATTTCCAATATACTTGCATAAAAAATATTATATCCTTCCCCAACTACACTAACTTCTTTTCTATTTTTGCCCTATTTCCTTTTTGATGATGCTTCGTTTAAGAATCCCAGTGCTTGCTGGGATACTTACACAAAGCCCAATCAGTAGGCAAAGGCTTTGGTCACTGCTTCAGCCCCTGTCTTCTCCCTGAAATGAGGCAGCACACTGTAGTGCCAAAACCTGCAAACATGAAAATTGAATTGCATTACTGCACTTGAAATATGAAAAATTGAGAAAGTTTAGCGCATAAATTGGCCAATTTATGTGTACCTTGAAGCCAAGTTTTGGCGCTACAGTGCACTGCCTTATTTATTTGACTGCATATGAGTTGGTGACTCTAGGTTCAGCACCTGTTCACACTTAGTCTATGTTTGGATGTGACAGTCAGTTTTCTGAAGTTTGTATTCATTAGCCTTCTGACTGAGCCAGAGGCGTAGCTAGGGGTTCAGCTCAGGGGGGGCGAAACATGTGAGTGGGCCCCTAACAGGCGGACATATCATTAGCGCAAACTATGCGGCAGCACATGGGCCCAAGAGTTAAGGGGGCTTACCTTTCTACCTCTAAATAAGGTGCAATTTTGTATTTTTAGAAGTTCTTGGGCTGCAAAGGGCCCATATATTGTTGTTGCACATGGGCCCTTTTCTGTCTGTGTCTGCCTGTGGCCCTTAACCAGGTAACCATGATTGTAACTACGGTGGGTATAGGGGAACCTCAGGAGATGACCACACTGTTATTGAAAATAAATCTCTATACAATAACCAGCACTGATATTACCGCCATACGGTAATACCATATAGTGGTAGATACCAGTCCTGCATGACATAGAGAGATCACAGTACAGTTAGATGATGACTTACAGAAGACGTTCTTTCCGGTGGAGCCATTCACTTTTCCCATCTTTTCCACCTGGCCCAGACTGACAAACTGTGTATACTATTACTTCAACATTTTTCAGTCACCGCTCTGTGTATAGAGAGTGGCGGCTGTAACTGATGCCCAGGGACAGACTGACAGCCGCTACAGCACTATCTGCCACCCAGTAGTTAGGCTTCAATGCTTCGTAAGTGCCTACTTAATATTTAGGAGTCCCCCTATGTACAGTAATAATGGCCCCAGCATCGCTGATGAGAGCAGGAGGTCATGTGACGATTTTCTTTTATTAAGAGAAGTCAAACTTGTCTAGTCAACACGTGCAAATAGCAAACGTGGTCGCATGACCGCCTGATCACACCAGTGGTCTTGGGTAGGGTTGAGCGAAACGGGTCGATCATTTTCAAAAGTCGCCGACTTTTGGCTAAGTCGGCGTCTCATGAAACCCGATCCGACCCCTGTGCTTGTCGGCCATGCGGTACGCGACTTTCGCGCCAAAGTCGCGTTTCAATGACGCGAAAAGCGCCATTTCTCAGCCAATGAAGGTGAACGCAGAGTGTGGGCAGCGTGATGACATAGATCCTGGTCCCCACCATCTTGGAGAAGGGCATTGCAGTGATTGGCTTGCTGTCTGCGGCGTCACAGGGGCTATAAAGGGGCGTTCCCGCCGACCGCCATCTTACTGCTGCTGATCTGAGCTTAGGGACAGGTTGCTGCCGCTTCGTCAGAAGCAGGGAGAGCGTTAGGCAGGGTCCACTAACCACCAAACCGCTTGTGCTGCAGCGATTTCCACTGTCCAACACCACCTTCGGTGTGCAGGGACTGTGGAAGCTATTTTTTTTTTTTTTTCCCCTCAGCGCTGTAGCTCATTGGGCTGCCCTAGAAGGCTCCGTGATAGCTGTATTGCTGTGTGTACGCCACTGTGGAAACCAACTGCTTTTTTCAAAGCACATATCCTCTTGTTCCTTCCTTTCTGCACAGCTATCTTTTTTGTTTGTCCACACTTTTTATTTAATTTGTGCATCAGTCCACTCCTATTGCTGCCTGCCATACCTGGCTTACATTACTGCAGGGAGATAGTAATTGTAGGACAGGTTTTTTTTTTTTTTTTGTTTTTTTTTGTGGGAGATTAAGATTGGCATTTCTGCTACAGTGCCATCCCTGTGTGTGCCATCTCTCACTGAGTGGGCCATAGAAAGCCTATTTATTTTTTCCGTGATTTGTGTTCTAAAATCTACCTCAACACAAAAACACTACATCAATCAGTGGGAGAAAAATATTGGCCTCAGTCAGGGCTTGTGTGCCACTGCTGTGTGTGCTATCTCTCATTCAGTGGGCTATAGCAAGCCTATTTTTTTTTTTTTTTTTTTAATATTATTTGGTTTCTAAAGTCTCCCTGAAAAAAAAAAAAAACCTAAAAAAACAGTGGGAGAGTAATATTGCCCTTTCAGCTTGTGTGCCAGTCTTGACTCCTGGGTGTGCCACCTCTCTCCCTCTCATTCAGTGGGCCATAGAAAGCCTATTTATTTTTTTTTTTAAATATTATTGGGTTTCTAAAGTCTCCCTGAAAAAACAAAAAATACATAAAAAAACAGTGGGAGAGTAATATTGCCCTTTCAGCTTGTGTGCCAGTCTTGACTCCTGGGTGTGCCACCTCTCTCCCTTTCATTCAGTGGGCCATAGAAAGCCTATTTATTTTTTCCGTGATTTGTGTTCTAAATTCTACCTCAACACAAAAACACTACATCAATCAGTGGGAGAAAAATATTGGCCTCAGTCAGGGCTTGTGTGCCACTGCTGTGTGTGCTATCTCTCATTCAGTGGGCTATAGCAAGCCTATTTTTTTTTTTTTTTTTTAATATTATTTGGTTTCTAAAGTCTCCCTGAAAAAAAAAAAAAAACCTAAAAAAACAGTGGGAGAGTAATATTGCCCTTTCAGCTTGTGTGCCAGTCTTGACTCCTGGGTGTGCCACCTCTCTCCCTCTCATTCAGTGGGCCATAGAAAGCCTATTTATTTTTTTTTTTAATATTATTGGGTTTCTAAAGTCTCCCTGAAAAAACAAAAAATACATAAAAAAACAGTGGGAGAGTAATATTGCCCTTTCAGCTTGTGTGCCAGTCTTGACTCCTGGGTGTGCCACCTCTCTCCCTTTCATTCAGTGGGCCATAGAAAGCCTATTTATTTTTTCCGTGATTTGTGTTCTAAATTCTACCTCAACACAAAAACACTACATCAATCAGTGGGAGAAAAATATTGGCCTCAGTCAGGGCTTGTGTGCCACTGCTGTGTGTGCTATCTCTCATTCAGTGGGCTATAGCAAGCCTATTTTTTTATTTTTTTTTTTAATATTATTTGGTTTCTAAAGTCTCCCTGAAAAAAAAAAAAAAAACTAAAAAAACAGCGGGAGAGTAATATTGCCCTTTCAGCTTGTGTGCCAGTCTTGACTCCTGGGTGTGCCACCTCTCTCCCTCTCATTCAGTGGGCCATAGAAAGCCTATTTATTTTTTTTTTTTAATATTATTGGGTTTCTAAAGTCTCCCTGAAAAAACAAAAAATACATAAAAAAACAGTGGGAGAGTAATATTGCCCTTTCAGCTTGTGTGCCAGTCTTGACTCCTGGGTGTGCCACCTCTCTCCCTTTCATTCAGTGGGCCATAGAAAGCCTATTTATTTTTTCCGTGATTTGTGTTCTAAATTCTACCTCAACACAAAAACACTACATCAATCAGTGGGAGAAAAATATTGGCCTCAGTCAGGGCTTGTGTGCCACTGCTGTGTGTGCTATCTCTCATTCAGTGGGCTATAGCAAGCCTATTTTTTTATTTTTTTTTTTAATATTATTTGGTTTCTAAAGTCTCCCTGAAAAAAAAAAAAAAAAACTAAAAAAACAGTGGGAGAGTAATATTGCCCTTTCAGCTTGTGTGCCAGTCTTGACTCCTGGGTGTGCCACCTCTCTCCCTCTCATTCAGTGGGCCATAGAAAGCCTATTTATTTTTTTTTTTAAATATTATTGGGTTTCTAAAGTCTCCCTGAAAAAACAAAAAAATACATAAAAAAACAGTGGGAGAGTAATATTGCCCTTTCAGCTTGTGTGCCAGTCTTGACTCCTGGGTGTGCCACCTCTCTCCCTTTCATTCAGTGGGCCATAGAAAGCCTATTTATTTTTTCCGTGATTTGTGTTCTAAATTCTACCTCAACACAAAAACACTACATCAATCAGTGGGAGAAAAATATTGGCCTCAGTCAGGGCTTGTGTGCCACTGCTGTGTGTGCTATCTCTCATTCAGTGGGCTATAGCAAGCCTATTTTTTTATTTTTTTTTTTAATATTATTTGGTTTCTAAAGTCTCCCTGAAAAAAAAAAAAAAACCTAAAAAAACAGTGGGAGAGTAATATTGCCCTTTCAGCTTGTGTGCCAGTCTTGACTCCTGGGTGTGCCACCTCTCTCCCTCTCATTCAGTGGGCCATAGAAAGCCTATTTTTTTTTTTTTTTAAATATTATTGGGTTTCTAAAGTCTCCCTGAAAAAACAAAAAATACATAAAAAAACAGTGGGAGAGTAATATTGCCCTTTCAGCTTGTGTGCCAGTCTTGACTCCTGGGTGTGCCACCTCTCTCCCTTTCATTCAGTGGGCCATAGAAAGCCTATTTATTTTTTCCGTGATTTGTGTTCTAAATTCTACCTCAACACAAAAACACTACATCAATCAATGGGAGAAAAATATTGGCCTCAGTCAGGGCTTGTGTGCCACTGCTGTGTGTGCTATCTCTCATTCAGTGGGCTATAGCAAGCCTATTTTTTTTTTTTTTTTTTTTAATATTATTTGGTTTCTAAAGTCTCCCTGAAAAAAAAAAAAAAACAGTGGGAGAGTAATATTGCCCTTTCAGCTTGTGTGCCAGTCTTGACTCCTGGGTGTGCCACCTCTCTCCCTCTCATTCAGTGGGCCATAGAAAGCCTATTTATTTTTTTTTTTAAATATTATTGGGTTTCTAAAGTCTCCCTTAAAAAACAAAAAATACATAAAAAAACAGTGGGAGAGTAATATTGCCCTTTCAGCTTGTGTGCCAGTCTTGACTCCTGGGTGTGCCACCTCTCTCTCTCTAATTGTGGGCCATAGAAAGCCTTTTTTTTTTTTTTTTTTTTTAATATTATTTGGTTTCTAAAGTCTCCCTGAAAAAAAAAAAAAACATAAATTAGGTGGGAGATTAATATTGACATTAGTGCTTGAGTGACAGTCCTGCGTGTGTGTCATCTCTGTGATTTTGTGCCACAGAAAACAGAGTGTGTAACATTGTGCCTGATTTTCCTTGTGGTCTCACCAACCTGTTAAGGGATATTGAAATCATACTGAAGTTATAGCTCACCGTGTAAGTTGTTTGACAGCAACAAATAAAGTTACTTTGGTTAAGATTTTAAAACAATGAGGAAGTCTGGTGCAAGAGGTCGTCGTGGGCGTTCATTGTCAGCTGGTAATGATGGTAGTGGTAGTGGAGCATCAGGTGGTCGTGGGGATAAAAATATTCCACCTAAGTCTGGAGCTGTGGAGCCAGTTTCGTCGTCAGGCTACACAAGGCCTCGAACGCTCTCTTTTCTGGGAGTAGGAAAACCGCTTTTAAAGGCGGAGCAGCAACAGCAAGTTTTGGCTTACATTGCAGACTCAGCCTCTAGCTCTTTTGCCTCCTCTTCCGAAACTGGTAAATGTAAAAGCAGCGCGTCGCTTGTGGATGTTCACGGTCAGGGACAAGTCGCTTCCTTGTCCTCCTCAGCAAAAACTACAACAAGAGAGAAGGATGCAGCAGGCGACACAACGGGTCACTCCATGGAGCTCTTTACACATACCGTCCCTGGCTTAGAAAGTGAAACATTTAACAGGCCATGCCCATTACAAGTATATTCTGACATGGAGTGCACTGATGCACAGCCACAGCCAGAGTACTATGCTGCTCCTTTGACTCAGACCACCACATTGCCCTCTCAGGGTACAGATCCACAATCAGACCCTGATGAGACTATGTTGCCCCGCCACGAACGCTATACCACCGACCGACACAGTGACACAGACGAAGTTGCACACGAGCTCGAAGAGGAGGTAATAGATGACCCAGTTATTGACCCCGATTGGCAGCCATTGGGGGAACAGGGTGCAGGCGGCAGTAGTTCAGAAGCGGAGGTGGAGGAGGGGCCGCAGCAGGCATCAACATCGCAACAGGTTCCATCTGCCGGGCCCGTATCTGGCCCAAAACGCGTGTCAAAGCCAAAACCTGTTGGAGCACAGCGTTGCCATCCGGTTAAAGCTCAGTCTGCAATCCCTGAAAAGGGATCCGAGTCTAGGAAGAGTGCAGTCTGGCATTTTTTTAAACAACATCCAACTGATCAGCGCAAAGTCATCTGTCAAAAATGTTCAACTAGCTTAAGCAGAGGTCAGAATCTGAAAAGTCTAAATACTAGTTGCATGCATAGACACTTAACCACCATGCATTTTCAAGCCTGGACTAACTACCAAACGTCCCTCAAGGTTGTAGCACCCTCGGCCAATGAAGCTAGTCAGCAACGCAACATCCCTTCCGTCACTGTAAGGCCACCATTTTCCGCACCACCGGCAGTATCTGTGCAGGTTTCTTTGCCAGCCAAAAGCAGTCAGGGTCAGGGAATCACCAGTTTTGTAGGAGGAAATATTGCATCTAGGGCACCGGCGGAAACAATACCGTCTCCAACCGTCTCTCAGTCTGCCATGTACACCGGCACACCCGAAAGTTCCACGATCTCCAGCTCTCCAGTCCAGCTCACCCTACATGAGACTCTGGTTAGAAAAAGGAAGTACTTATCCTCGCATCCGCGTACACAGGGTTTTAACGCCCACATAGCTAGACTAATCTCGTTAGAGATGATGCCCTACCGGTTAGTTGAAAGCGAAGCTTTCAAAGCCCTGATGGAGTACGCTGAACCACGATACGAGCTACCCAGTCGACACTTTTTTTCCAGAAAAGCCATCCCAGCCCTGCACCAGCATGTTAAACAGCGCATCGTCCATGCACTCAGGCAATCTGTGAGTACAAAGGTGCACCTGACTACAGATGCATGGACCAGTAGGCATGGCCAGGGACGTTATGTGTCCATCACGGCACACTGGGTGAATGTGGTGGATGCAGGGTCCACAGGCGACATCAATTTAGGGACAGTTGTGCCTAGCCCACGGTCTAGGAAACAGTTGGCTGTAGGCGTTCGCACCCCCTCCTCCTCCTCCTCCTCGTCCTCCTGCAGAAGCTACAGCTCTTCCACAGAACGCAGTCTGCCAACCACTCCATCGGCAGATGACACTGTTGCACACCAGTTGTCCCATTATGGGCCAGCTACTGCCAAGCGTCAGCAGGCTGTATTGGCTATGAAGTGCTTGGGCGACAACAGACACACCGCGGAAGTTCTGTCCGAGTTCTTGCAACAAGAAACGCAGTCGTGGCTGGGCACAGTAGATCTTGAGGCAGGCAAGGTAGTGAGTGATAACGGAAGGAATTTCATGGCTGCCATCTCCCTTTCCCAACTGAAACACATTCCTTGCCTGGCTCACACCTTAAACCTGGTGGTGCAGTGCTTATTGAAAACTTATCCTGGGTTCTCCGACCTGCTCCTCAAAGTGCGTGCACTTTGCTCACATATCCGACGTTCGCCTGTACACGCCAGCCGTATGCAGACCTATCAGCGGTCTTTGAACCTTCCCCAGCATCGCCTAATCATAGACGTTGCAACAAGGTGGAACTCAACACTGCACATGCTTCAGAGACTGTGCGAACAGAGGCGTGCTGTTATTTATTTGTGGGAGGATACACGGGCAGGCAGTAGGATGGCAGACATGGAGTTGTCAGGTGTGCAGTGGTCTAAGATACAAGACATGTGTCAAGTCCTTCAGTGTTTTGAGGAATGCACACGGCTGGTTAGTGCAGACAACGCCGTAATAAGCATGAGCATCCCCCTAATGCGTCTGCTGATGCAAAGTTTGACGCACATAAAGGAGCAGGCGTCTGCACCAGAGGAAGAGGAAAGCCTTGATGACAGTCAGCCATTGTCTGGTCAGGGCAGTGTACAGGACGAGGTAGCGGGCGAAGAGGAGGTGGAGGACGAGGAGGATGATGGGGATGAGTATATTTTTAATGCCGAACCTTTCCCGGGGGCACAGGAAATTGGTTGCGTGTCACGGCCGGGTTCTGGTTTTTTGAGGGACACAAGTGACGTAGATTTGCCTGCAACTGCCCCTCAACCAATCACAACCGGAGATTTGACAACTGGAACTTTGGCCCACATGGCGGATTATGCCTTACGTATCCTAAAAAGGGACACACGCATTACGAAAATGATGAACGATGACGATTACTGGTTGGCCTGCCTCCTTGATCCACGCTATAAAGGCAAATTGCAAAATATTATGCCACATGAGAACTTGGAACTAATATTAGCAACCAAACAATCAACTCTTGTTGACCGTTTGCTTCAGGCATTCCCAGCACACAGCGCACGTGATCGTTCTCACACGAGCTCCAGGGGGCAGCAGACTAGGAGTGTTAGGGGTGCACACATCAGAAGTGGCGTTGGACAGAGGGGTTTTCTGACCAGGTTGTGGAGTGATTTTGCTATGACCGCAGACAGGACAGGTACTGCTGCATCAATTGAAAGTGACAGGAGACAACATTTGTCCAGTATGGTTACTAACTATTTTTCATCCCTTATCGATGTTCTCCCTCAACCGTCATTCCCATTTGATTACTGGGCCTCCAAATTAGACACCTGGCCAGAATTGGCAGAATATGCATTGCAGGAGCTTGCTTGCCCGGCAGCAAGTGTCCTATCAGAAAGAGTATTCAGTGCTGCAGGTTCAATATTAACCGAAAAAAGGACTCGTCTGGCTACCCAAAATGTTGACGATCTAACATTCATTAAAATGAACCACAACTGGATTTCGAAATCTTTTGCCCCACCTTGCCCGGCCGACACCTAGCTTTCCTATGAAAAGCTCTTGCCTGTGAATTACTTTTCTAATGTCTAATTTGCTGCAGCTGATTGTACAGCATACGACATGTTTACACCTCCCTAAATGGCAAAACTCCCCACACGGGGCCGTGGTATCGCGACTTGGCGCAAGCACCCGTGAGACTGCTGTTTGTCTGAAGAGGTGGGTGTGCTCGCTTTTGGTTGACGGCATTGCTACTGGGTCCCTCATAGTACAATGTAGTGTCTCTGGCGGTGGTGGTGCGCACCCAACGTCAGACACACCGTTGTAACATGAGGGGCCCTGGGGCGGTCCCGCCGGCCTCAAGAGAGTTCCCCCCTACCCCAGCTCAAAATGTGCTCTACCACGTGCAAAATTATGTCGCACAGCTCCACCAATCTTTAGTCTATTCGCTGACATCATTCAATGTCTGGCACTGACAATACAAATTTGTAGACATCTATGATGCAACTTAAAGTAGTCTGTGTCTGTGTCCTATATTGGCACCATTAAATAGTTACTGCCAAATTACTATGTCAGAAACTCAGTAGATGAGCCCACCCCTGTACCTAAGTATGCCACCTTTTTTTTTGTTTTGGTTGTTTTGCGAGACATTAACATCTATTTATATTTTGGGAGTACTGGGACAGACACTCCTTGCACTACTCCTCCACTCACCACCAAGCTGCCTGTGTATCCATGTAACCGCTGTAAAGCTGCCATGAGCCTATTGTTTGTTATTTTAGGCCTTTGATAGCCTGTCTGCGGTCCCTACTTTAAATACTCCTCCACTCACCACCAAGCTGCCTGTGTATCCATGTAACCGCTGTAAAGCTGCCATGAGCCTATTGTTTGTTATTTTAGGCCTTTGATAGCCTGTCTGCGGTCCCTACTTTAAATACTCCTCCACTCACCACCAAGCTGCCTGTGTATCCATGTAACCGCTGTAAAACTGCCATGAGCCTATTGTTTGTTATTTTAGGCCTTTAATAGCCTGTCTGCGGTCCCTACTTTAAATACTCCTCCACTCACCACCAAGCTGCCTGTGTATCCATGTAACCGCTGTAAAGCTGCCATGAGCCTATTGTTTGTTATTTTAGGCCTTTGATAGCCTGTCTGCGGTCCCTACTTTAAATACTCCTCCACTGACCAGACCACTGCTGCCCGTGTACCCCTGGAACCAATTATAAAGTGCCTACAGCCAGCCCATTTTCTTATGTTAGGCCTTTGAAGCCTGTCTGCGGTCCCTACTTTAAATACTCCTCCACTCACCACCACCAAGCTGCCTGCCCGTGTATCCATGTAACCGCTGTAAAACTGCCATAAGCCTATTGTTTGTTATTTTAGGCCTTTGATAGCCTGTCTGCGGTCCCTACTTTAAATACTCCTCCACTCACCACCACCAAGCTGCCTGCCCGTGTATCCATGTAACCGCTGTAAAACTGCCATAAGCCTATTGTTTGTTATTTTAGGCCTTTGATAGCCTGTCTGCGGTCCCTACTTTAAATACTCCTCCACTGACCACCAAGCTGCCTGCCCGTGTATCCATGTAACCGCTGTAAAGCTGCCATGAGCCTATTGTTTGTTATTTTAGGCCTTTGATAGCCTGTCTGCGGTCCCTACTTTAAATACTCCTCCACTCACCACCAAGCTGCCTGTGTATCCATGTAACCGCTGTAAAGCTGCCATGAGCCTATTGTTTGTTATTTTAGGCCTTTGATAGCCTGTCTGCGGTCCCTACTTTAAATACTCCTCCACTGACCAGACCACTGCTGCCCGTGTACCCCTGGAACCAATTATAAAGTGCCTACAGCCAGCCCATTTTCTTATGTTAGGCCTTTGAAGCCTGTCTGCGGTCCCTACTTTAAATACTCCTCCACTCACCACCACCAAGCTGCCTGCCCGTGTATCCATGTAACCGCTGTGAAACTGCCATGAGCCTATTGTTTGTTATGTTAGGCCTTTGATAGCCTGTCTGCGGTCCCTACTTTAAATACTCCTCCACTGACCAGACCACTGCTGCCCGTGTACCCCTGGAACCAATTATAAAGTGCCTACAGCCAGCCCATTTTCTTATGTTAGGCCTTTGAAGCCTGTCTGCGGTCCCTACTTTAAATACTCCTCCACTGACCACCAAGCTGCCTGCCCGTGTATCCATGTAACCGCTGTAAAACTGCCATGAGCCTATTGTTTGTTATTTTAGGCCTTTGATAGCCTGTCTGCGGTCCCTACTTTAAATACTCCTCCACTCACCACCACCAAGCTGCCTGCCCGTGTATCCATGTAACCGCTGTGAAACTGCCATGAGCCTATTGTTTGTTATGTTAGGCCTTTGATAGCCTGTCTGCGGTCCCTACTTTAAATACTCCTCCACTGACCAGACCACTGCTGCCCGTGTACCCCTGGAACCAATTATAAAGTGCCTACAGCCAGCCCATTTTCTTATGTTAGGCCTTTGAAGCCTGTCTGCGGTCCCTACTTTAAATACTCCTCCACTGACCACCAAGCTGCCTGCCCGTGTATCCATGTAACCGCTGTAAAACTGCCATGAGCCTATTGTTTGTTATTTTAGGCCTTTGATAGCCTGTCTGCGGTCCCTACTTTAAATACTCCTCCACTCACCACCACCAAGCTGCCTGCCCGTGTATCCATGTAACCGCTGTGAAACTGCCATGAGCCTATTGTTTGTTATGTTAGGCCTTTGATAGCCTGTCTGCGGTCCCTACTTTAAATACTCCTCCACTGACCACCAAGCTGCCTGCCCGTGTATCCATGTAACCGCTGTAAAACTGCCATAAGCCTATTGTTTGTTATTTTAGGCCTTTGATAGCCTGTCTGCGGTCCCTACTTTAAATACTCCTCCACTCACCACCACCAAGTTGCCTGCCCGTGTATCCATGTAACCGCTGTAAAACTGCCATGAGCCTATTGTTTGTTATTTTAGGCCTTTGATAGCCTGTCTGCGGCCCCTACTTGCAATACTCCTCCACTGACCACAATGCTGCCTGGAGTGCCTGCCTGTGTATCCATGTAACCGATGTAAAACTGCCATGACTGCCTACTGTTTGTTATTTTAGGCCTTTGATAGCCTGTCTGCAGCCCCTACTTGCAATACTCCTCCACTGACCACACCAATGCTGCCCGTGTACCCCTGGAACCTATTTAAAAGTTCATAGAGCCTAGTTATATATTTTATTTACTATTAATAAGGCCATGATGGACTACGCTGTACCACGCTACAAGCTAACCAGTCGACACTTCTTTTGCGAGAAAAGCCATCCCAACCCTCCACCAGCATGTAGAAGACCGCATTGTCCATGCACTCTGGCAATCTGTGAGTACAAAGGTGCACCTGACAACAGACGCATGGACCTGTAGGCATGGCCACGGAAGATTACGTGTCCATTACGGCGCAATGGGTTAATGTGGTGGATGCATGGTCCACAGGGGACAGCCTACTAAGTCTGTCTGCAGTCCCTAATTCAAATTGTCCTCCACTGTCTAAATCGGAACTTCCACCTTCTGGCTTTCGGCCTATAGTATCAGAAATTAAACTGCATTTGGCCTTCAACTTTGGTTAGGGCCTACTAACGGCTTCTGCCCCTCCCTGGTGTTGCCCTCAACTAAATAAAGCTGAGCTTCAACCTTCTGCTCCAAATTACCATTTTGAAAAATGCAATAGGCTTTTCCGGCCTACTAAAGGTGTCTGTCTGTGTGCCCCTGCCTGGTGTTGTCCTCAACTAAATAAAGCTGAGCTTCAACCTTCCGGCTCTCATTAAGTGGTTTTAAAAAAAAAAAATGGTGGTTAGGGCCTACTAACGGCTTCTGCCCCTCCCTGGTGTTGCCCTCAACTAAATAAAGCTGAGCTTCAACCTTCTGCTCCAAATTACCATTTTGAAAAATGCAATAGGCTTTTCCGGCCTACTAAAGATGTCTGTCTGTGTGCCCCTCCCTGGTGTTGTCCTCAACTAAATAAAGCTGAGCTTCAACCTTCCGGCTCTCATTATGTGGTTTTAAAAAAAAAAATGGTGGTTAGGGCCTACTAACGGCTTCTGCCCCTCCCTGGTGTTGTCCTCAACTAAATAAAGCTGAGCTTCAACCTTCCGGCTCTCATTAAGTGGTTTTAAAAAAAAAAAAATGGTGGTTAGGGCCTACTAACGGCTTCTGCCCCTCCCTGGTGTTGTCCTCAACTAAATAAAGCTGAGCTTCAACCTTCCGGCTCTCATTATGTGGTTTTAAAAAAAAAAATGGTGGTTAGGGCCTACTAACGGCTTCTGCCCCTCCCTGGTGTTGCCCTCAACTAAATAAAGCTGAGCTTCAACCTTCTGCTCCAAATTACCATTTTGAAAAATGCAATAGGCTTTTCAGGCCTACTAAAGGTGTCTGTCTGTGTGCCCCTGCCTGGTGTTGTCCTCAACTAAATAAAGCTGAGCTTCAACCTTCCGGCTCTCATTAAGTGGTTTTAAAAAAAAAAAATGGTGGTTAGGGCCTACTAACGGCTTCTGCCCCTCCCTGGTGTTGCCCTCAACTAAATAAAGCTGAGCTTCAACCTTCTGCTCCAAATTACCATTTTGAAAAATGCAATAGGCTTTTCAGGCCTACTAAAGGTGTCTGTCTGTGTGCCCCTGCCTGGTGTTGTCCTCAACTAAATAAAGCTGAGCTTCAACCTTCCGGCTCTCATTAAGTGGTTTTAAAAAAAAAAAATGGTGGTTAGGGCCTACTAACGGCTTCTGCCCCTCCCTGGTGTTGCCCTCAACTAAATAAAGCTGAGCTTCAACCTTCTGCTCCAAATTACCATTTTGAAAAATGCAATAGGCTTTTCCGGCCTACTAAAGGTGTCTGTCTGTGTGCCCCTCCCTGGTGTTGTCCTCAACTAAATAAAGCTGAGCTTCAACCTTCCGGCTCTCATTAAGTGGTTTTAAAAAAAAAAATGGTGGTTAGGGCCTACTAACGGCTTCTGCCCCTCCCTGGTGTTGTCCTCAACTAAATAAAGCTGAGCTTCAACCTTCCGGCTCTCATTAAGTGGTTTTAAAAAAAAAAATGGTGGTTAGGGCCTACTAACGGCTTCTGCCCCTCCCTGGTGTTGCCCTCAACTAAATAAAGCTGAGCTTCAACCTTCTGCTCCAAATTACCATTTTGAAAAATGCAATAGGCTTTTCCGGCCTACTAAAGGTGTCTGTCTGTGTGCCCCTCCCTGGTGTTGTCCTCAACTAAATAAAGCTGAGCTTCAACCTTCCGGCTCTCATTATGTGGTTTTAAAAAAAAAAATGGTGGTTAGGGCCTACTAACGGCTTCTGCCCCTCCCTGGTGTTGTCCTCAACTAAATAAAGCTGAGCTTCAACCTTCCGGCTCTCATTAAGTGGTTTTTAAAAAAAAAAATGGTGGTTAGGGCCTACTAACGGCTTCTGCCCCTCCCTGGTGTTGCCCTCAACTAAATAAAGCTGAGCTTCAACCTTCTGCTCCAAATTACCATTTTGAAAAATGCAATAGGCTTTTCCGGCCTACTAAAGGTGTCTGTCTGTGTGCCCCTCCCTGGTGTTGTCCTCAACTAAATAAAGCTGAGCTTCAACCTTCCGGCTCTCATTAAGTGGTTTTAAAAAAAAAAATGGTGGTTAGGGCCTACTAACGGCTTCTGCCCCTCCCTGGTGTTGTCCTCAACTAAATAAAGCTGAGCTTCAACCTTCCGGCTCTCATTAAGTGGTTTTAAAAAAAAAAATGGTGGTTAGGGCCTACTAACGGCTTCTGCCCCTCCCTGGTGTTGCCCTCAACTAAATAAAGCTGAGCTTCAACCTTCTGCTCCAAATTACCATTTTGAAAAATGCAATAGGCTTTTCCGGCCTACTAAAGGTGTCTGTCTGTGTGCCCCTCCCTGGTGTTGTCCTCAACTAAATAAAGCTGAGCTTCAACCTTCCGGCTCTCATTATGTGGTTTTAAAAAAAAAAATGGTGGTTAGGGCCTACTAACGGCTTCTGCCCCTCCCTGGTGTTGTCCTCAACTAAATAAAGCTGAGCTTCAACCTTCCGGCTCTCATTAAGTGGTTTTAAAAAAAAAAAATGGTGGTTAGGGCCTACTAACGGCTTCTGCCCCTCCCTGGTGTTGTCCTCAACTAAATAAAGCTGAGCTTCAACCTTCTGGCTCTCATTATGTGGTTTTAAAAAAAAAAATGGTGGTTAGGGCCTACTAACGGCTTCTGCCCCTCCCTGGTGTTGCCCTCAACTAAATAAAGCTGAGCTTCAACCTTCTGCTCCAAATTACCATTTTGAAAAATGCAATAGGCTTTTCAGGCCTACTAAAGGTGTCTGTCTGTGTGCCCCTGCCTGGTGTTGTCCTCAACTAAATAAAGCTGAGCTTCAACCTTCCGGCTCTCATTAAGTGGTTTTAAAAAAAAAAAATGGTGGTTAGGGCCTACTAACGGCTTCTGCCCCTCCCTGGTGTTGCCCTCAACTAAATAAAGCTGAGCTTCAACCTTCTGCTCCAAATTACCATTTTGAAAAATGCAATAGGCTTTTCCGGCCTACTAAAGGTGTCTGTCTGTGTGCCCCTCCCTGGTGTTGTCCTCAACTAAATAAAGCTGAGCTTCAACCTTCCGGCTCTCATTAAGTGGTTTTAAAAAAAAAAATGGTGGTTAGGGCCTACTAACGGCTTCTGCCCCTCCCTGGTGTTGTCCTCAACTAAATAAAGCTGAGCTTCAACCTTCCGGCTCTCATTATGTGGTTTTAAAAAAAAAAATGGTGGTTAGGGCCTACTAACGGCTTCTGCCCCTCCCTGGTGTTGCCCTCAACTAAATAAAGCTGAGCTTCAACCTTCTGCTCCAAATTACCATTTTGAAAAATGCAATAGGCTTTTCAGGCCTACTAAAGGTGTCTGTCTGTGTGCCCCTGCCTGGTGTTGTCCTCAACTAAATAAAGCTGAGCTTCAACCTTCCGGCTCTCATTAAGTGGTTTTAAAAAAAAAAAATGGTGGTTAGGGCCTACTAACGGCTTCTGCCCCTCCCTGGTGTTGCCCTCAACTAAATAAAGCTGAGCTTCAACCTTCTGCTCCAAATTACCATTTTGAAAAATGCAATAGGCTTTTCCGGCCTACTAAAGGTGTCTGTCTGTGTGCCCCTCCCTGGTGTTGTCCTCAACTAAATAAAGCTGAGCTTCAACCTTCCGGCTCTCATTAAGTGGTTTTAAAAAAAAAAATGGTGGTTAGGGCCTACTAACGGCTTCTGCCCCTCCCTGGTGTTGTCCTCAACTAAATAAAGCTGAGCTTCAACCTTCCGGCTCTCATTAAGTGGTTTTAAAAAAAAAAATGGTGGTTAGGGCCTACTAACGGCTTCTGCCCCTCCCTGGTGTTGTCCTCAACTAAATAAAGCTGAGCTTCAACCTTCCGGCTCTCATTAAGTGGTTTTAAAAAAAAAAAGGGTGGTTAGGGCCTACTAACGGCTTCTGCCCCTCCCTGGTGTTGCCCTCAACTAAATAAAGCTGAGCTTCAACCTTCTGCTCCAAATTACCATTTTAAAAAATGCAATAGGCTTTTCCGGCCTACTAAAGGTGTCTGCCCCTCCCTGGTGTTGTCCTCAACTGAACAAAGCTGAGCTTCCACATTCTGGCTTTCGCCCTATACTATCAGATATTAAACTGCATTTGGCCTACTAGTGTGGTTAGGCCCTTGAAACAGTGTCTGCTGCTCTTGGGTTTGCTACTCCACTGAACAAAGCAATGCCGCCTGTTTAGTCCTGTTACCAATTTTGAACTGCATGTAGCCTACTTTATTCTTTGGCCCTATATCTGTTTCCTCCTCATCCTGCCCATTGCCCAGCCACTGCTAAATGAGTCTGCTGGTACATTGACCTAGACCACTACATTCCCCTTGTACTCTACACAGCCAGAATCTGTCCCTGCTGAAAGTAAGGTTCCCCTTCCCGCATGTTATACCACCTTACACAGGGACAAAGAGGAAGGTGCAGATGAAAGTGCAGGTTCCTTCATCAGGTGGGGGGGCATACTCGTTGGCGACGTCACTGGCACAGGGCCCCTCAGAGTACGCAAAAGTGTCGCTGCTGGTGGGAGGCGCCCCCGCCATGCAAACACACCGCCGTACTTTGAGGGGCCCTGTGCCAGTGGCAATGCGAACGAGTGGGCCCCCCCCCTGCTTGCTCAGGATCACAGCACTTGCAACTTTTAAATACTTACCTTTCCCTGCAACACCGCCGTGACGTAGTCCGCATTTCCTGGGCCCACGAAAAACTTGAGCCAGCCCTACTCCCCCCACAACTTTCCCCCAATTCCCTATGCCCAACTATTATTATACAGTTAATTAAGATTGGCAAGCTTCAGAAACAAGAATGGATGTTTTTGGCATTAAAATGGGCACTGTAGGTGTTTTCCTGGCCTCCACTCACTGCCGACTATGCTTCCCCATTGACTTGCATTGGGTTTCGTGTTTCGGTCGATCCCCGACTTTTAGCGATAATCGGCTGACTGCAGTCGACTCGACTCTGGACAAAATCGGGTTTCCCAAAACCCTACTCGATCTTAAAAAAATGAAAGTCGCTCAACCCTAGTCTTGGGGTCTCATGACGGCAGGTGCACCCCATCATGATTTGGCAGTCTGTAGAGTGACTACAGACAATTATCCCAAGCCTTTAATAACTTAAAGGGAACCTGTCACCCCCCAGGGCCTATTAAGGTAAAAGAGCCACCTTCTTCAGCACTAAGGCTGCATTCTGTGAAGGTGGCTCTTATGTTTTATATCTCTAATAACACTGGAATATTCACTTTTATAAATTGTGCGCCATACCTGTATTGAGTCTGGGGGGTACGTTTTCTCCCCCTGACTCAGCCGCCTCGCAGCCGTCCATCATCCCACCGAGCACGGCCTCCTGTCTTGTGCCGTCACCGGCGCTCTGCAATTATTTCTCGGGCATGCGCAGTGTGCTCTGCCCTGGAACTCATATCAAGTGATGTAAGTAGATCGCACCTGCGCACAGCACCAGATTCCCAGCCCCGCAGTGTGAATAAATCATAACACACTGCGGGGCGGGATCTCGGTCCTCCGCTACACGCAGGCGTGATATCAGTACATCAGCTGATGTGAGTTCCAGGGCAGCGCACATGGCGCATGACCGAAAAATTAGAGCCTAGCCCAGGCATCAGCGCCCGGTGGGATGATGGACGGCTGGGAGGCGGTTGTGTCCAGGGACAAAAGACGTACCCCCCGGACTCAATACAGGTATGGCACGCAATTTATAAAAGTGAATATTTCAGCGTTATTAGGGATCAAAAACATAAGAGCCACCTTCACAGAATGCAGCCTTAGTGCTGCTGAAGGTGGCTGGCTCTATTACCCTAATAGGCCCTGGGGGGGTGACAGGTTCCCTTTAATAATTTAATTATAAGCAATGTATTCTTATAACATAGAATGCAGCCCGTGGTTACTGTATTGTTATACTTGTTAGGGGGCAGACAGACGGACGTATTTCTCATGTGAGGATCGCATCGCAATCCTCGGACTGACCGTCGGCTCTCCTGACCTGAGGCTGACAGTTGCATAGTAATTTATCACGCTGTCAAGCTTATGTCAGGAGAGGTGTCAGGGCCAGTCCGAGGATTGCAATGCGATCGTCGCATAAGTTATACAGTGTCTGTCTGCGCCCTTATGTTAATACTTATCCTTGTGTGATGATAGTATGAGCCCAGGACAGATAAATTAGCCTGGGACAAGATACGTCTGTCTGGTTGCATTTATGTTGTTTGCTATAGGTGTAGGAATCAGGATTTTCTTATATTAGCACGGTACGCAGAAGCCGTTAAACATCCTAGCTCCTTAGGAAGAAGGTAACGAGGTATTCTCATACCCAAACGCCACCTAGGGCAAGAAAAAAGACATCCTAGCTCCTTAGGAAGAAGGTAACGAGGTATTCTCATACCCAAACGCCACCTAGGGCAAAGAAGCTCAGGATAAGAAAATGGGGAATAAGCAAACAAAGTAGGAACCAGAAGAATTAGATATCTATACTATCATAAAGGAGAGAAGTGTTAAAGATGCCACTAAGGGGCTGAGAAAGATTTTTTTTAGTAGATTCACTGGTTTTTGTGTTGTGTTTAGTTAATTTGTAATTTCTGTTTGGAAAGATTGATTTGTTTATTTTTGTTTACTTCTGTGAAAATAGTTGGAAATAATTAACATGGAAATAGTCAGCAAGTTTATTGAAAAGTATGCCTCTGCTCAGTTTAATACTTGTGCAGATGATGCATTGACACATCAGTTTAATGACCTAATGAAACAATGTGAAGGGCAGAGTGAGAACAAGAGTAAATTGTCGAAAAAGAAAGCAAAGAAAGAGAAGTTAGCAAATGTTTTGTGTATGTTGTTGAAAATGAAAGGAATTGCAGAGCAAAAGGAATTGCATTGGTATTCAGAGAAAGCTCAATTTAGAGGTGAGGTGGACAAAATTGAACAGTTAGTCAGTATGGCTATTGCTAGTGCTGAAGATCCTAGTTGTGAATGTGAAAATCTAAGGGATGAGGTAGACAATATGAATTACCGAAATTGTGAGTTAAAAGATAAGCTCGAGGATTATAAGGAAAGATGTAAACTTAGGGAACAGCAAATTGCTTTGCTAGAAGAAAAAGAAGCTAAGTATAATGATGTTATGACAATACTTAGAAATCAATTGCATGATGCTAATGTAAAATTGGAACTAAAAGAACATGATACTATGTCTTTGAAATCACAGAAAAGTACTAAAGTGAATAGTCATTGCTGTAATCAAATGTGCAAATCTATTGACCAGGAAGAAAGAGACTGGAAAAGGGGGGAGGAGCAGCCTGTCTGCACTGCTGATAGCCCTGAAAGCAACCCAAAACAGAGTTCCTCTCTCTTTACTCCTGAGTCAGGTAGAGTAAGACAATTGAGGGAGAATTCGCTTATAAACAGCAGCAATCAAGTACATTGCACAACACTCACCATACAAGAGAAAACAAACCTATGCCAGATATTAGGGAAATTTGACACAAGCGCATCAGCCATTAGTCTTTCCAATAGGTTAGAAGCTGTAGTGACGCAATACAATCTAGGTAATAGGGCTGCATGTGCATTACTTCGGGTATGGCTCCCATCCCAACTCTGTAAAAAGTTGCAGCCTCCTGTAGGATATCACAAAGGATTGTCTGCAGATCTTGAATACAATTGGGGAAATGCTAGTGACAGAATGGAGGAATTAAAGAGAGTCATAGGAGGACGAGATACAAGAGGTACTAATGCCTTAGAAAATGCAAAACTAAACAGGAAAAACAGGTTTTTTACAGAAGGAGATGGTGCCTTACAAACGATAGAATCAGGTACGCAATTTGTAGATCACTTAATGGTTTTCATGAGGGAGAGACAGAGGCAGAGAGGAACAACGGGAGTGGTGGCTCAGAAATCTGGACAATCAGTAGACGAATATTATCTAAGTGTAGAAAATAATTTCAGAGATGAAGGCATGGATCTAACCGCTTCAGGAATGATGAGGTTAGTTACAAAAACCTTTATAGATGGATTGTCTCCAAAAGTGAAGGAAAAGCTTAAGGCCGCAACCCCTGATTGGAGAACCTTGGAAGACCCACACCTGGCTAGACAGAAAGCTGTAGGGATAGAAATGGACTTAAGAGAAAATTCTAAGCCAGTAATACTAATACTAATACTGGCTCTGCTAATCAAAAGTCTACTTGTCATTACTGTAAGAAGCCAGGACATTTCCAAAGGGAATGTAGGAAGAGGAAAGCAGATATAGATTCAGGAACCTTTGTACCCAAAAAGTAGGATAAATAACCCAGCGCCTGATCAAACAGACAGTTCAGAATGACTGAAAGTTATGCAGGTCTCTCTTCCTTCTAGAAGACCAATAATACAAATTGAGGTTGAGGGTAAAAATGTACCTTTTCTGATAGATACGGGAGCAACATCCTCCATTTTAAATCAGGACTTTTTACCATATCCTGACAATATATCCTCAAAGGTTACATATGCAGAAGGGTATGATGGTAAAATTCAGGCGTTGCCCTTTACAAAACCTTTAAATGTGAGCTTTGGCCCTAAAACCTTTGTATCCAAATTTTTATTTGCTAAAGGTGCCCAACATTTCCTTTGCCAGGGTTCAGACTCTTAATCTCGTGTCTTTGCTCCTTTTAGAGTCTGAGGGGGGTACCATACCTGAGGAAAGGAAACTGCACTTTCCAACTCCTTTGACCCATCAGAATCAATGCATGATTGTGTACAATTAATGGAACAAGAGACTCAGGGCTTATGTAATGTACATGACAAGCCACTCTGTAATGCTACATTTGAACTTTTCATAGATGGCAGTAGATATGCAGATATGAATGGACAATTTCATACAGGTTATGCGGTAGTAACTCAGCATGAAGTGCTGAAAGCAGAACCTCTCCCTGCTAATCAGTCTGCACAAGAAGCAGAACTTACGGCATTAGTTGAAGCTCTAAAAATAGCCAAAGATCAGACAGCAAACATATACACTGATTCTAGATATGCACATGGCATTATTTTCGATTTTGGCGCAATATGGAGAGCCAGAGGTTATATGACTGCTTCAGGCCAACCTGTTAAACATGCCTCCCTCATTAGACAGATTCTGGAGGCAGCACAAGAAACTAAAGAAATAGCGGTGATAAAGGTAGCTGCACATGTGAGACTCGACACCGAGGAAGCCAGGGGTAACGATAAAGCCGATAAGGCAGCAAAACAGGCAGCACGTAAACCCTTACATCATGCTCACACACTAGATAGCTCTGAAGATGATGAGGAGAGATTGAAGGAAGCTCAGAAACAGGTAGATGACGAAGAACGAGGGCAGTGGCAGAAAAAAGGGGCAGAAGAGCAGCAAGGATTATGGAAAAAAGGAACTTTGTTGTGTTTACCCAGAGCCTGGTACCCCGCAGTGGCAAGTGACCTCCACCTACCTACGCATGTGTCGGCAAATGGTATGACGCTCAAGGTAAAAGAAAGGTGGTTGGCTCCAGGCTTTAGTAATTTCGCTCGGAACATGTGTGCTGCATGCGCTATATGCCTGGCACACAATCCAGGTCAGACCATTAGAACCCCAACCAAGCATCATGTAAGACCACTGTATCCCTTTCAAAGACTCCAGATCGACTACATCCAGCTTCCTAGGTACAATGGATACGAATATGTGCTTGTGTGTGTGGACATGTTCTCAGGGTGGCCAGAGGCTTATCCAGTTCGTAAAGCCTCAGCAAAAACTACTGCCATTAAAATAGCACATGAACTGATACCCCGTTACGGCATGCCTGAGGTGATCGAGTCAGATAGGGGTACCCATTTTACTAGAGAAATATTCCAGATTGTTATGAAAATGTTGCAAATTTGGGTTGTTATTTTCCACAACAACTGATGTTGAATACTGAGACTTTAACTGCTTATGTACAAGAATTACAAAAACGTTTAACTAAAGTGCATTCGCAAGTTTTTGCTTCCCTTCCAGATCCAGAAAATCTCGAAGGAGGCCACAAGTTGGAACCTGGTGATCAAGTCTACGTGAAAAGACACACCAGAAAGACTCTGGAACTGAGATTTGATGGACCTTTCCAAGTCCTGTTAACAACTCCAACAGCAGTCAAGCTTGAAGGAAAGGCATCATGGATACATGCAAGCCATTGCAAAAAAGCAGTATAAGACTCATGATATTGATGTTAATAATGTTAACCTCAATGGAATGCCTGTATGTGGAAATCCCGCAGCCGGGTACTGTAGCCCCTTGGGACAAAAACCCTCTTGGTGTATGCTTCAGAATGTATCTAGTTTTGTGGATTTGGCTCACAGATTGGTATTGCAGCACTCAGCTTTGTGGGATCTGCCTGAGGGTACATTTTAGATATGCGGAGAAGGAGCATATAAATGGCTTCCCGTAGGTATAAAGGGTACTTGTACATTAGGACGCCTAACCCCGGCTACTTTCATAATTTCAAATAAACAAGTGAATATGCAAGCCGTGCCCAAGCACACATTGTATAAAAGAGCTGCAGATAACTCACCACGTCCCTCGGGGAGGCCACATATAGTACAAATGGGAATTCCCAACAAAATTGCTAGTACCATTTTTATTTATCCTATGTTAACACAGATGTGGGATAAATTAGTTAGAGCCACGGATTATCTAGATGACCAGATTTGGGATATATTGGACATATTAAATACTAGTATAGCTGTACAGAATCAGCTTATAATAATTACTAACCAACATACCCTGGTATTGGATTACCTAACTGCCTCACAAGGGGGTATGTGTCAAATCATCGGACCCACCTGCTGTCATTATATAGACCCGAATAGTACTATGAATATGAGATTTAAATTAGAAGATGTACAACGACTCAGGGATCAGTATGACAAAGACAATGACCAAAATAAGGATAGCTGGTGGTCAGATACCTTTTCTTTTCTTAACCCGGCCAATTGGTTCAGAGGGATCGGTGGGTGGGTTACCGGGATTATGCAAAGCCTAATACATGCAGTTATAGTTATTGTAATTATATATGTATTATTCAAGGTTGTACTCAAAGGTATCTCGGTATGCACAAATAAATTTTGTGTAATGGATGCGAGAATATAAAGTTTTTTATCTATATGACAAGGTTTTGAATGGAATATGTCAAAGGGGGGATTGTGAAGAGCAGAACAAAAATGGTTACCTCAATGAACCACAAAAAAGAATTTGTGATAAATATTGACCTGTCCATTCAAAGACATTTTAGCTATAGTATGAAATCCTGGTTTTCTTGTCTGTGGAATTGCCTTTGTACTGTTTGCTTGTGAAACTGCCACTGTATTGTTTTGTTTGTGAAACTGCCGCCCACGAAACTGTTTTTTCCTTCTTTCTTTGTTCAAACTAACTTAACCATTGAAACTACCTGTACAAACTATATAAAGAAGGGATAGCATCTTGAAGGCAAGGCGTGCTTCAGAAGGCTTCCCAGTGATACACTATACGAGAGGTGTCTTGTGTATTATTTCTGGTGACTCCCCACTTCCAAGGGCTGCTCCGACTGAGTGATGATCTTGACACTTGTTATGGTAATATTAACCTTCTTTGCTATGCTTGTTTTACTAATACTTATAAAAGACCCAGCTCACAATAATAAAAAGCCCCCGACCTCCCCATCTCCAGCCCCCAAGACAGCAACTATTAGGGTATGTTTCCAAGGGGCGTATTGCTTGGGTTTTTGCTGGGGATTGGACGCTGTGTACATCCGCAGCGTCGAAACCGCAGCGTCCAGATGTTACACCATAGTGGAGGGGATTTTATGAAATCCCATCTCCACTATGTGTACATAGACGCAGGTGGCAGACCTGCGTAACCGGACATGTGGCGCGTCTTTCTAGACAGCAGCGTGTCTATTTATGTTGTGGAGATGCTCCGTCTCCACAAGATAAATAAAACAGTCTATGAATAGGATGCGGTGATTCCACCTGTGTTCAATGAATATATGCGGAATCACTGCGCGTACAACAGGGGGCAGCGCTTTGGGTGAAGCGGGGTATCTGCTGCGTCCAAAGCGCTGCCAATACACCTCGAGGACACATACCCTCACATATGATGGAGTGAATATCTCATAACATTAAACAGTATAATAATAATCAGCCCCCCAGTGCCCCCTCACCCACGTCAGCCCTCACAATACCCTCAAACTCTCCCATTCACCCCCAGTACCCTGTCCCCCTCCCACAATACCACAATCCTCTCACATTCACCCCCACAGTGACCATGATATGCCTAAATCGAATTATTCTAATAAATTCCATCCCCACTTACTGATGAAGTTTTCAGGCAGACAGTGAGGAGAACCAGGAAGTGTCCAGATAGATGCAAGGAGGGCACTAGGACCCAGCGTGCCTCAGCCAAACCAAGCGTGCACACTGACTGCACAGCCAGAAAGGAACTGCAGCTGCTGCTGCCAGCCAGGAACAGATTCCTCGGGTGAGACCACATGCACTCTGCACGAGGGAGGCTCTGCAGCCGGCATTGTGCTGCTCTCTCCCTGACACCTCAGACTCGGCAGTGGATCTCCCAGTGGGCCCCTTCAGGTGACTGGGCCCGGGGCAATGGCCCCCTCTGCCCCCCCCAGTAGCTACGCTACTGGACTGAGCACTCCTCCTTTTAGCCACAGGTGTTTTTAATCACAGCATGGCCACTAGCCCTCCACAGAGAGAGAGATTTTTAGTCAATGAGCCACATTAGGTTCCCATTCAGATGAAGACTTTATTTTCAGAGAGTACAGGCATTGTTAGGCCCTTGTAAATGAGAAATGCCTTAACATGGCTACAAGGTACCCATAAATTGGTCAATTTATGCGCTAAATTTTTCATATTTCTAGTGCAGTAATGCAATTCAATTTTCATGTTTCATGTTTGCAGGTTTTGGCGCCACAGTGTGCTGCCTTATTTATTTGACTGTATGCGAGTTGGTGACTCCAAGTCCGGCACCTGTTCACACTTAGTCTATGTTTGGATGTGATGGTCAGTTTCTTGAATTTTTTTTTCTCCCTGAAATGAATCATCATCAGTGACACTCGTTTCAGGGGCTTTTGCTCACCCTAGTGCGATGTGCACAATGACAGTGCTCTCTATTGCCAACTCAGGTCAGCAGTAACAAACTGGCAATAGGGCGCTTTTTCAGAATACTGAGAGTGCTTAGACCAGTGACATCACCTTGCAGGGCCTGTGCTGGTCTTTGCAAGGTGATAGTTCTCACAATATACACTGACAGTGCACTTTGTTGCTTGCTCATTACTGCTGATATGAGCTGACAACAGAGAGTTCACTTTCATTGTGCACATTGTGCAGGGACTAGCTCAGTGCCTTATTGAGTGTCACTGATGATGCTTCATTTCAGGGAGGAGGCAGGGGCTATGGCAGTGACTGCAGCTTCTACCCCCTGATGATGCTTAATTTCAGGGAGGAGACACGGACTGTGGCAGTGACTGCAGCTTCTACCCCCTGATGATGCTTAATTTCAGGAATGAGGCAGGTGCTGTGGCAGTGACTGCATTTTTTACCCCCTGATGACGCTTTGTTTCAGGGATGAGGCAGGGGCTGTGGCAGTGACTGCAGCTTCTACCCTCCCCCCCCCCCCCCCGATGTTGCTTCATTTCAGGGAGGAGTCAGGGGCTGTGGCAGAGACTGCAGCTTATACCGCCTGATAAAGCTTCATTTCAGGGAGAAGACACAGACTGTGGCAGTGACTGCAGCTTATACCCCCTGATAGCGCTTCATTTCAGGGATGAGGCAGGTGCTGTGGCAGTGACTGCATTTTCTACCCCCCCGATGTTCCATCATTTCAGGGATGAGGCAGGTGCTGTGGCAGTGACTGCATTTTCTACCCCCCCGATGTTCCATCATTTCAGGGATGAGGCAGGTGCTGTGGCAGTGACTGCATTTTCTACCCCCCCGATGATGCTTCATTTCAGGGAGGAGGCAGGAGCTGTGGCAGTGACTGCATTTTTTACCCCCTGATGATGCTTTGTTTCAGGAAGGGGACAGGGGCTGTGGCAGTGACTGCAGCTTCTACCCCCCCGATATTGCCTCGTTTCAGAGAGGAGGCAGGGGCTGTGGCTGTGACTGCAGCTTATACCCCCTGATGATGCTTCATTTCAGGGAGGAGGCAGGGGCTGTGGCAGTGACTGCATTTTCTACCCCCCCGATGTTCCATCGTTTCAGGGAGGAGGCAGGGGCTGTGGCAGTGACTGCATTTTCTACCCCCCCGATGTTCCATCGTTTCAGGGAGGAGGCAGGGGCTGTGGCAGTGACTGCATTTTCTACCCCCCCGATGTTCCATCGTTTCAGGGAGGAGGCAGGGGCTGTGGCAGTGACTGCAGCTTCTACCCCCTGATGTTGCTTCGTTTCAGGGAGGAGGCAGGGGCTGTGGCAGTGACTGCAGCTTCTACCCCCTGATGTTGCTTCGTTTCAGGGAGGAGGCAGGGGCTGTGGCAGTTACTGCAGCTTCTACCCCCTGATGTCGCTTCATTTCAGTATCCCTGCATACATAAAAAAGGCAGGGGAAAAAAAATGCATTGAAATAGTGTAGTTAGGGAGCGATTGGGAATTTTCAATGCAAGTAATAAAGTATATTAGAAAATAGTTTACATTATTGCACTAAATAGATAGGAATTTTGGAGTTCGGTCGACCCCTTTAATATGGTTTGTGCAAGGTGAATTATTAGAATGATATTGATATTTATATGGTGACAACATATTCTGTAGTGCCAAAATTTGTCAAGAAAAGTGAAGGCAAAGAATCAATTCAATCATTTCTATTCTATTAGTGATTTTAAAACACAATGTTATGTAATTCTATGGGGGAACCCTGCTGATTACATTGAGAGGTAGTGAGCATTACCTATGCTTGCCCTGAGTGCTGAATATTCTCTCAATGCTCTGCGGATACTGACTAATGCACAGTAAAACCCATTACTTGCCGCCTGTGCATGCATCGCACGGAGACCATATAGGTTTTCGTAATGCCTCTGTATAGCAGATGCAGCTGTGTAAATTATCAGAATGCCCCTGCCTATAAAGGGAGCATTATTATATTATGTCATTATTACGTATGGCCTCCCTGTGCATCTCTGGTCAGTAAGAGGATGCTGGGAGTAGTGCTTTACTATGTGCGGAGCGGCTATCACTGCCTGATATATCTGTGACACGGGCATACAACATCAAAGAACCTTCTCTAAAATGGGGAAAAACAAGTTTCCTCTCAAGCCTAGTTAGTTTCAGATATTAGGTAGCCAGGCAAAGTCTGATTACTAAAGAAAGGAGAAAGACAAAAAAAATCTTTTCATCTGCTGATTAGAGCCTTTAGAGATGACACACGGTTTGCCAAAAAACCATGAGGGAAAACACGATAGGAAAAACTCTGAGCGAGCTTCAAAAACAAAAAAGATTGCTTTGACATGTTGCAGATTAATATGTAAATAAATAAATATATAGATAACCACTTCTCGCAACAATATGCTGCGTTTTTTGTGAACTGTTAAAGCAAAATCACTCCAGTCCTTTCAGCTTTCATCAAAGACCAAGACAGAAGTGAAGCGTATGCGCCTCCATACATCACAGGGATGCGCTGCTGACCGCTACACATCATGCCAGGTGGCAGCGCCCTGTCACTGTCAGGATCAAGAATGGATGTCTCCTACAACGTGACAGAAGTCAGACAAGACCCTCAGAACTCTATAGGGGTGATGTGCTCATATAGCGCAAACCAAAACCATATGGCTAGCAAGCTCAAGTGGGACATTCTCCAGATACGACAACATTGTACAGGGTGTTATATTGGGAAGTGGTATGATAATATTATATTACACTAGGAATGGGTAAAAAAGGAGTCAAAAAAGCATGACTTCTGTATAAACTCAATTATGAACGGCAAAACAAAAGAAATGAGCCGGAACATAAGTTAGTATAAGAGCGTAGGAGCACGTTCCCAATGTGGCCATTTAACAGACAAAACCTAAAATTAAAACAATATAAGCATATACTCTGTAATAAGTAAATAAATAGTAGTAGTACATGTATATAAAATAGGGTACTTAGTTAACACTATGTTGATAATAAAAAGCACAAAAAGCCATCCGACCGTGACAAGGTGTACCCAATCGGGATGGTCGTATCTCTATTATTAAAACCTCACCTTGTGTCAGCCGGCCTCAATATAGAAGGGGGCAGAGCAGGACCCAGGCCCGACTGTTCAGACACTTACCCGTGGGAAACCATATAGATGGAATGCATAGCTCATAAACAGGAACGCCTTGCCCTTGTTTGGTACAAGTAGAGGTTGGTCCCATAATAGGGTGGCCAATTTTTTCCTTTCACACTGTTCAACTTATGAAAAAATCAAGGATTTGACAATATTTTTTACGGACTATGGGATTTAAGAAAAAAGTATAAGAAAATTAATTTCCTCCTACTGTGGGATAACCTATGATCAATTAACTGGAGTTTCATACATTGAATGAACGACCAAATGGAAGAATGAACGAACAAACTAGTAATATGTTCACCCATGGCTGATTTGTTTCAAGTATTTCCTAATGTTTTTAAATCCACGCGCATGCGCAAAAAACAGCACCATTCTGGTGTATAGAAGTAATCTTCAGACACAGAAATTTCTACAACTAATCTGCCCCATATAAATATACCCTTACATACTATAGTGTGATTGCGGTAGAACAATATATTGTATTTTCTGCTTTTTTACACAATAGCACAACTTTCTTTAATTGATTATACCAGTTTTGTTTTTTTTCCTTTTTTCACTGTGTGGTGTTAATATTCTGAAATTTTCAATCCAACAAGACTGGTCATGTTCTTCATAACACATAAGACATATACAATACACCAAAGCTGGTCATATACATTTGCCCTAAATTGTTTCAATGTGGTGGTCTCAGCAGAACCTGTTTAGGGCCTCATTCAGATTTACTTGTACAAGCTCAAGTGTCCATTTGCAGACCAACTGGTCCACCACTAAATATGGAGACAAGTCCAATTTTGATCCAAGTCATGGACCAAACTCAACAATGCAAGTCTATCAATCTTTTAAAAAATTGGATAGTCCTTGGATGCTTGGATGGTATTACAGTGAACATCTTAGTGTTATCCAATTTTCATGATTGTCTGATAATAGAAGCTTGAGAAACCTTCTTATGTGCAAAAAGAAATGAAATTCTGATGTTAGCTCTGATACACTGACCAAACACAGATAAAAATCTAATCCAACACGATCACACCTTCAGTATTTGGTCAGTATGTTACAACAGTATTTGTCAGCCAAAACTAGGAGTGGAACAGTCAGAGGAGAAGTATAATAGAAACACGTCACCACTTCTGGATTTTTCACCCACTCCTGTTTTGACTTATAAATACTGGTGTATGATACTTTCGAAGTACTGAACGTGTGAATGTGGTCTGAGATCTAATGTATATGTGGAGTCTCCACCAATATTTTTCTCGGACTAGGTGATCAGCAAACAAAATCATGGAGACTTGTTGATATTGATCTGAGTGTCGGATTAAACTTGTCAAATCAAAATTAATGGATCCATGAAAAAAATCGGACAGCACCCGGTTTCTATCCATGTGCTGTCCATGTTGCACCGAATGTTTGATAGGAGAAGAATGAGAAACCCCTGACCGAAATTTGATGATAAAAATTGCCAAACTCTGATGACACGCTGATAAAAAACAGTGATGAAACCAACTGATTTCTGTATAAGAGAGAACACTGAGGTCTGAATGAGCCTTTAGGGTATCTGGTGCTGAGTGGTGACCTATTCTTCTCTCCCCAAACACATAACCAGGTATGCTGGAATGACAGCTATCTTACGGAAAACTTTAACCTGTCACTTTCCTACAGTTCAAGAACTGAGTCTTGAGTCAATGTCTTTTAAATGTTTCACAACTTGTCACTGATGTCACAACCAACAAGAAGTAAAAATCCAATGAATTTTGATAGTAGACCAGAAAAATTGAGGGAATTTATCAAGACTGGTGTTTTATAGGCTAACCCTAAACCAAAAGTGTGCTGGAGAATAAATATGATTGAACATTATTCCCTGAGAATGTCCCACATTATTTAGAAAAAGCCATTTAAACAATACACTAAAGATCTGAACAATCTAGACAACAGGTAAGAACCAGTAAATGTATCAGCATCTGCTTAATCGCATATCACTATTTAAAGATGCATTCATGATGATAGATAAAAAGTACATAACAATAATACCTGTTTAATGACCAAAATGATTGCTGCATGACAAGCGTCTGCTATGCAGGGAACTGATTTACAATCCTCTGATCTGTGAAAGCTTTCACAGATACAGCACATTAAAGGCGACTGATGAAACGCGCTGCTTGCAATTGTGGAAAAAAAAGGTCTCTGGGTCTAAAATAAATTCAAAATAAAATAGCTGAATAGGTTAAAAAACGATAGTCATCTACATTGTTGTAATGTAAATGAGCCAAAGTGCTGCTTATAAGACAAGGCGGCCCTGACCTCCCGGACAACCTCCTTACAACTCCATGATAATCTCATAACAACTTTATGACAATGTCCAAGACTGTGCCTGGAGAACAAAAAGATCCGGTAAAAAAAATAAAATTGCCTGTTCCTCATCTCATATCATTTGTCTGGTTCAAGTAGGAAAGTTCCCATAAACACTAGATTTCAAAATCGGTGGGTTCGACAAACCTTTACCTTAATTGTTTGGGGGCCCTTAGGTTTCATGAACATTGTGACATTACAGGTCAATGTTATATGGACAAACAGCCTACTATAGACCCCTTTGTGTGCCTCAAAAGAGTTTTTTCTTTCTAAGAATTCCTGTTGAATTTTCTTGAAGATAACATGGAGCCTTAAAGTGTCCACATAACTGCAGAGCACTTTCTTGACTATCAACAATCTCCCTTAATTCCTACATCCAATAGAGCAGATAGGGTAAAGCCCGTGTCAGGCACCACAACACCATCTGTTGGGAGTCCCCTATAAATATGACATGGTTGACTGGTGCCACTGAAACCGGCAGGACAGCCAACTTTAATGCATATAAGTGACTTTACAAAGACAAAAAAATGGCAGCCCAGGTAGTATCTATGGGTCCTCGATGCAGACTGTAGAGACACTGTGTGCCATTGTTTAGGGTCATTACATGTGCATAGACCCTTATATTAAATCATGCATGTCTCCATTTTATGTTCATGAATTCATTGTATTATGACTATGGTCCATGTCTTCTCCTTTTTATAATTATTAATACTATTTATTATTTTCTACATAAAAAATGTAAACATTGCTTTTCTAAAAATGTTCAGAGCATTTACTGTACATAATACTGCTTAGCTAATTTTGATAAGACATGCTCTTATCATCCTGTTTTGACAAGTGTCAGATCGACAGACCTTTGTCTTCTTTCTGGTGTCTCCAGTCTTTCCTCTATTCTCGCCCCTCTCAACGGTCAGTCACCACTTTATTTTCCTTTCTATTGGAGTAAATTATTTCATTCTTTCAAATATTTGTTATTGCTCAAAATGTTGACAAATGTAGTGGAGTGTAACCTATGGTCACGGAGCAGCAGTACGTAATGATAAATCTTGGCTTTATCTCCACTTTATATAACTCGTGTCACACTAAATATTCCAATCCCATAATTCTTTTTCCAGTTCACTGAATATTCCCCAAATAATGGAAGTCATCCAAGTTGAAACCTAGCTATCCATTCTGTAGCATTATTCTATTATTCTATTAATCAGTTCAGGCTCCATCTAACCTGGACAGCGTTACAGTATAAGATGAAACAGAAGGGCGCTTATGGTAGGGTTTCCAATCACACATTTCGATCTAATTGATTCCATAAGAGAATAACACTTCTTCCTATTGCACATTCCAAAATGACATGAGAAATATTCCAGTAGCCAAAACCACCAATGTTGAAAATATGTCAGTGTCATCACCACATGGAGATACTTCTGAGGAAATGTGAAACTTTTCTCACAGCTAAATGATGAAGAAACAGAATAATGGCATAGAAATCAGAATCCTTCCATCTCCATTTATTTTATCAACAAATGTTCGCCATCTGTAGAGTCGGAATAGACGGCAAAAGCGATCACTCACAAATGACCAGAAAAAAATCTATTGTTTTACTTGGTCTGGACATTTTCTTTGCAGATGGGCTTCATAGTTTGGGCACGGGTGCAGTCAAACCTAATCAACATATGTCTTTCTACATGAACCTAAAAGACCGAATCCTCAATCCTCTCTTTTGCTTCCGCCCCCGCCCAGGAGCTGTTGTATGACCAGACCATGTCCCTGCATGATCAGACACAGCCATTGCACAGTACATAACAGGGGCACACTTATAGGATTATCTCAGCACAGGAACATTTATTTTAAACACATCCAATTGTGGAAATTATTAATATTCCAATATTTATTGATTCATGATCTTTATTCAATGGAAAACCACTTGATTTTTGTTTGGTTTATTGTTAACAGCAGAAACTTTGTAAATTTTGCCAATAAACCTTAATTTGGAACTGGGATCGAATAATTTTGATTGCAATGGTACGCAAGTGCATAATTTTACATAAGTGAAGGCTAGACCTTTCAGTTTGGTGGGTCTTAAAAAAATTCAGGAGATACAGGTTCCGTTAGCGCTTTAAATTCAGACAAACTGAGTCCACATGGAAATGGCAGATGTGCAGGTGTGAAAGGCACCCATCACAAACCAGATATTGATCATGATGTGATCATCAGTAGAGATGAGCAAATCAATTCACGCGACTGCACTCTATTGGCCAGGTGAGTAATCTCTGACTGTTGAATGATAGGCTCGCAAATCTCTTACCTTTTGGTATCCCCGGCACAGCTTTGCATTAGCCGAGCTGGCGAGAAGTCATCAGTGCCGCAGTGATGATGTCATGTCAGCCTGGCTAATCAAAAGCTGTGCTGGGTACCCTGGAAGACAAGAAATCCGCGAGCCCCCCCCATCCAGACTACTGATCCAGGGACTAGAAATCTGGCTAATGTATCGGGGTCCAGCGAATCGAGCCGCCTATGTCTAATCATCAGCCATGTTAACTGTAGCTACACAGCCAGCAAATGGTTTGTGAACTCAGTATCCTATTTGGCTGATAATTCTTTGAATGTATCAGTTTTACGTGACATTTTCTAGATAACAGTTGATTCCTTCAAGCAGACAATGCACCACGTCTTCCCTCTAAATTAATTACTTTTCCATGCAGACATCGTATCTGTTCCTCTAGTTTTGCACATTAATATCAGCAAAATAACGCCAATTGTTCTAGGTAGTGTACGTTAATTTAAGAGTGTTTGGAAGAACATGACTCACGCCAAGGTTTCTGGAGAGTGCCGTAAACATCCTTACACATGACAGATGTAAAACTTCTCGTTATTTAGGATGTCATTTAGGAATAATGAAATGTATGTGGAATTGATAACCTTGTATTCCATGGTGAAAGCGAACATGCACATTCGTCTTGATGCGTGCGGATTGACAGAAGTTGTGCAACATAACACAACTCTTGGGGAGAAATAATAAGGTCCCAAGACTCGGTGAAAATTAGTTTGTGATTGATTAATGTCACAGATGTTCACTGCAATTTTCCACAAAACATTTATTCCAACAGCGTAACCCAAGAGCCCGAATAATAAGCCTGCTGAGCATAGTTGCCGCTTTGTCTTTGCTCCGAAGTCAGTCTATGGTAAAAGATGAGCGAAACGCTGGCTACTCATAGCGGGCGAAGGGGAGCGATCTGTAACCCGCCAGTCTGAGCACCTAAAGAGCTTCACTTGCCGCTCACTAGCTCGGCTGCTATTTATTTTGAGTGGTCTTGTGAGTGGCTGTCCCAGCAATCAGCTTTCCAGCACATTACTTTCTGGATGTATGCGGGGCACTGATTCACATGTCTAAACAGGGGACACAAATTACACTGAGGGAACGGAGGATTTTATTTTCTGGCTCCTGAAGAATTGTAAAACGTTTAATTTCTGTAGATATTGATCGATGCAGATCTATACCCTCCTAATAAATAAACCAGTGGACACATGACATGTCTAACTGCAATGTAAATCAAGACCGCGTAGAGGAATTATAGGCAGGGTTACCTTATGTTAATGAGGGTAATGACCACCATAAATAAGTGTTGTCTGATGTATCAGCATTCTACTAGGAGACCATATTGATCACAGGACCAGCAGGTGAATAGATAATCGCCCAGAGATATATAAATACATTTTGAATGACAGAGAGATATATAGATAATAGATAGATAATAGATGATAGATGTATAGATGATAGATAGATAGATAATTTATGATAGATAGAAATATAGATAGATACATAGCTTATTGATGATAGATATAAATTTAGATATATAAATAGATAATAGATAGATAGATAGATAGATAGATAGATAGATAGATAGATAATTGATTATAGATAGAAAGATAGATAGATTATTATTATTATTATTATTATTATTATTATTTTTATAGCACCATTGATTCCATGGTGCTGTACATGAGAATGGGTTACATACAAGTTACAGATATAACTTACAGTACACAAACTAACAATTACAGACTGATACAGAGGGGCGATGATCCTGCCCTTGCGGGCTTACATTCTACGGGATTATGGGGAAGGAGACAATAGGTTGAGGGTTGCAGGAGCACCGGTGTTGGTGGGGCAGTATCTCCGGCAGTGATGAAGAGGCAGCGGGGTCAGTGCAGGCTGTAGGCTTTCCTGAAGAGGTGGGTTTTCAGGTTCCGTCTGAAGGATCCGAATGTGGTTGATAGTCGGACGTGTTGGGGCAGAGAATTCCAGAGGATGGGGGATATTCAGGAGAAGTCTTGGAGGCGGTTGGATGAGGAGTGAATAAGTATGTAGGAGAGAAGGAGGTCTAGGGAGGACCGGAGATTATGTGAGGGAAGATATCGGGATATTAGTTCAGAGATATATGGAGAAGACAGGTTATGGATGGCTTTGTACGTCAGTATTAGTAATATGAACTGGATACGCTGAGAGAATGGGAGCCAGTGAAGAGATTTGCAGAGGGGGGAAGCGGAGGAGTAGCGAGGAGAGAGATGAATTAGTCGGGCAGCAGAGTTAGGGATGGACTGGAGAGGTGCAAGGGTGTTAGCAGGGAGGCCGCAGAAAAGGATGTTGCAGTAGTCAAGGCGGGAGATGATGAGGGCATGCACAAGCATTTTAGTAGATTGACGGTTGAGGAAAGGACAGATTCTGGAGATATTTTTGAGCTGGAGGCGACAGGAGGTGGACAGAGCTTGGATGTGCGGTTTGGAGGACAGGGCAGAGTCAAAGGTTACTCCAAGGCAGCGGAGGGAAAGCATGATGTCATTGATTGTGATAGATAGGTCAGATAAGGAAGATCTATGGGATGGAGGAAAGATGAGGAGTTCAGATTTGTCCACAATGAGTTTGAGGAAGCGAGAGGAGAAGAAGGAGGATATGGCTGATAGACACTCTGGAATTCTGAACAGCAGAGCGGTGACGTCTGGGCCAGAGAGGTAGATCTGAGTGTCATCAGCATAGAGGTGGTACTGGAATCCATGGGACTTTATGAGTTGTCCCAGGCCAAGTGTATAGATTGAGAAGAGTAGGGGTCCTAGAACAGAGCCTTGGGGGACTCTAACAGACAGAGGGTGGGATGAGGAGGTAGTGTGGGAGATGCTGAATGTGCAGTTGGAAAGGTACGAGGAGATCCAGGATAGGGTGAGGTCTCTGATGCCAAAGGAGGAGAGGATCTGTAGTAGGAGGCAGTGGTCAACTGTGTTGAAAGCAGAGGACAGGTCTAGAAGGAGGAGTACAGAGTACTGTCCGTTAGCTTTGGCGGTAAGTAGGTCGTTAGTTATTTTGGTCAGGGCTGTCTCAGTTGAGTGATGGGGGCGGACCAGATTGTAGATTGTCAAAGAGCTAGATGAGATGTGGGAGGAAAGTTCAGAGTGGACGTGCTGCTCCAGGAGTTTGGAAGCGAATGGGAGCAGCGATATTGGGCGATAGCTGGACATAGCAGTTGGATCGAGGGTTGGCTTTTTAAGGATAGGCGTGATTGTAGCAGGTTTGAAAGCAGAAGGAAAGGTGCCAGAAGTTAGTGATAGGTTGAAGAGGTGGGTTAGGGATGGGATAAGTGTGGTGGTGAGGTTGGAGAGGAGGTGGGATGGGATAGGGTCGAGCGCACAGGTGGTGAGGTGCAATTTGGAGAGGAGACAATTAAGCCCCCCTTCAGTGATGTTGGATAGGGAGGTTATGGGGTTTGGGCATTAGTCTGGTATACAAAGGGGTTGTGGTGGTTGAACAATGAAGACTTGCCTTGCCTGGTCGATTTTATTTTTAAAGTGTGTGGCAAAGTCCTCAGCAGAGATGAGGGAGGTTGGAGGGGGCAGTGGGGGGCGGAGGAGGGAGTTAAAGGTTTTGAATAACTGTTTGGGGTTGTAGGATAGGGAAGATATGAGGGTTGTGAAGTAGGCCTGTTTAGCAGAGGTGAGAGCAGATTTAAAAGCGAGCGTTGTTTGTTTGAATACAGTGAAGTCATCTTGCGAGTGTGTTTTCTTCCAATGCCGCTCTGCAACTCGGGACACTTGCCGGAGCTTTTTAGTGGTGTTATTGTGCCAAGCTGGTCTATTGATACGTCGCACTCTGCCATGGACGAGAGGGGCAACCATGTCAACAGCTGATGCGAGAGTGGCATTGTAGAAAGCAGCGGCACTGTCTGTGTATGGAGTGAGGATATGGATGCCAGTGGTAGGATAGAGTCAGAGAGTGTGTGTCTAGGTGTGCAAGGTTTCTGCGGGGGTGCGCATGTTGCTGGACATGGGTGACCGGTGAGGAGGACAGGGATGAGAAGGTGAGCCGGTGGTGGTCGGATAGAGGGAGAGGGGAGTTGGTGAAGATAGATAGAGAGCAGAGACGGGTGAAGACGAGGTCTAGTGTATGTCCATCTGTGTGGGTGGCTACGGAGGACCACTGAGTAAGTCCAAAGGATGAAGTAAGGGACAGAAGTTTGGAGGCTGTTGGCTGAAGGGTATCAATGGGGATGTTGAAGTCACCCATGATGATGGTGGGAATGTCAGCAGAGAGAAAATGAAGAAGCAAGGTGGAGAATTGGTAAATTAAGGCAGTGGCCGGTCCTGGAGGTCGGTATATGATGGCCACTTAGATAATAGATGATTGATAGATATAAAGATAATAGATAGATAATAGATAGATAGATACATGATAGATAGATAGATAGATAGATAGATAGATAGATAATAGATAGATGATAGATCAATAGATAATAGATAGATCTATAGATATATAAAAAATGAACAGATAAATATAAGATAAATAGACAGCTAGATAGATTTTATCACCTGGAGATTAACATTGCTGTGACTAGCTGGTGGGCGGGCTCTCGTCCGACTCCACCCTTTCCTGTGATAAGCAGCTCACTGTCTACAGACTATGTACTTACAGACCTAGAGTGGGCAGGGTCACCTGTGGTGTGGGTGGGTCTAGCTTTTCAGCTCTGCTGCATTGCTAGATCCAAAAACTCTGATTGTGTCAGAACTGCTACACCCAGTAAACTAAGTGATACATGGTTGGATTCAGGGTCTCTTTTCCTACATCGGGCTGCTCTCCGATGAGGAAGAAAAACCTCCAGACAGATTCCCTTTAAATGACAAGTGCTGGCCTGTGTAATTGTGCATATAGTTTGCACAATATGTGATTTTTAGATGTTTCTTGCTCAGTGAGTGATTTAGAAGAACCCAAAGATTAGACTCCCATAAAGCGCAGCTCATGCATTTCACAGCATTCGGTCACCTATGAGTGTGACAGGCATAGAGGTAAATTGGAATATGTATTTCCATGAATGTCCTTCATGTTTGACACAAATATAAACATTTCACACGCTCTCACAAGCCTTCGTACATTCATCTGCTGAAAGAACACATTTCCGAAAACTTTCCAGCATTTATTACCGCTGACACGGAGGACAAATGACAAAACGTTGCTTCTAGAAAGTGCTGCATGATGTACAGCCTGCTTACTGTGTACTAATCCCTGGAGTATGCAAGACGGGCAAAGAAATGAACCCACCACCTTGCATAATGAGCGCCTTAAGTAGATCTCCGCACCTCCTCCATATGGTTTCTCTTCTCCCATTTATAACACAATGCCTTCTTGTATTTTTAAAACAGTGTGATAATTAGCTGTCCTGCCCGGGGCTATTTGCTCAAATGATGTGATGGGTTTTTGCAGGTTTTTTCTGGTAAAGTCTATAGGCCAAGCGTGTAGTATTGGAGACAGTTCCTGGAATGCAGAGAGCACAAATACTTCACTTATCATCTCTGAAAATGAAATAGGACAGCTGTTAGGAGGGATTACAGCGGGGCATTTCCAGCAGAATCCGTGTGCATTAGGCTGGTGTATCTATTAGCGAGATAGTCTGGGCGTGTGACGGCGCACAGCTCACGGTAACAGGAGCCACGCTCAGACGAGGAGATGTAGCAGAGCTGAAATTGTTATGGCAAATAAATCTCTGCACTGTCTGCAGGATCTAACACAGGACTTGGGGTAAACTTGCTGCATCATCATCCTTTTACCAACACACTGCGGAATTGCAGCGCTGGGGTCCTGCGTTCAAATCCCACCAAGGACAACATCTGCAAGGAGTTTGTATGTTCTCCTCGTGTTTGCGTGGGTTTCCTCCGGGTTTTCCAGTTTCCTCCCACAATCCTAAGACATACTGATGGGGACTATATATTGTGAGTCCCAATGGGGACAGTGATAATGTATATCACATAATAATCCGTCTGTAAATTCCTGAACTTTCCAGAAAAATGAGTAACATTTTCCTGTGTTCATAAAAAATGTTTGTCATGGAATCGTGATTGTAGTTTTCAAAGTTCTACAGCTCCCAATAAACACCGTGCACATGTTGCATATTTGCTGCACTTTTTTCCACAGCTTTTCTGAAGCTGAATTTGCAGCAGAATCATGGAGTGTTCCATGCGGATTTTATACAGATCTGCGTTGAGGATTGACAGAAGGAAGCAAAAAACTATTTCAGGCTATGTTCCCACAATGAGTGAAAATCTCACCAAAAACTCACTGTGGGAGCTTAGCCTAAACTGACACATTGAGTGTTTGGTACTGATTTTATGTAGACATTTTACACATGAAAAAATCTGTATACTTTAAGGCTATATTCCCACAATGAGCATTTGGTGAGCCTTTGATATTGCAGATATTTACACCTATTAGATAAACTAAATTACTCGTGTTTTTTAATGCATTTTTCAGCGTGTTTTTTTTTACATGAGTTTTATAGCGCTTTTGGCGCACGCTGTGTTTTTAGTTCATTTACTATATAGTGTGGATTTCACACACGCAGCAGAGGTCAGTTTACGCAGCATTGATAAGAAGCACGGATGGCATGAGATTTGACTTTGCTAGAATTTTAAGGCTTAAGGTACCTTCACATTAAGCGACGCTGCAGCGATAGCGACAACGATGCCGATCGCTGCAGCGTCGCTGTTTGATCGCTGGAGAGCTGTCACACAGACCGCTCTCCAGCGACCAACGATGCCGAGGTCCCCGGGTAACCAGGGTAAACATCGGGTTACTAAGTGCAGGGCCACGCTTAGTAACCCGATGTTTACCCTGGTTACCAGCGTAAAATGTAAAAAAAACAAACACTACATACTTACATTCGCGTCCCCCGGCGTCCGCTTCCTGCACTGACTGAGCGCCGGCCCTAACAGCAGAGCGGTGACATCACTGCTGTGCTGTACTTTCACTTTCACTTTACGGCGCTCAGTCAGTGTGGGAAGCGGACGCCGGGGGACGCGAAGGTGAGTATGTACTGTTTGTTTTTTTTACATTTTACACTGGTAACCAGGGTAAACATCGGGTTACTAAGCGCGGCCCTGCGCTTAGTAACCCGATGTTTACCCTGGTTACCAGAGTAAAACATCGCTGGTATCGTTGCTTTTGGTGTCAAACACGACGATACACGCTGGTCTGACGACCAAATAAAGTTCTGAACTTTGTTCAACGACCAGCGATATCACAGCAGGATCCTGATCGCTGCTGCGTGTCAAACACAACGATATCGCTATCCAGGACGCTGCAACGTCACGGATCGCTAGCGATATCGTTTAGTGTGACGGTACCTTTAGGCTTCTTTTACACATACCATTGTTTTGCGGCCCATATTTGCGGCCCCAATAGATTTCTATGGGGCCGCCATAATTTCACGGTGGAACGTACGCCATATGGCTGTGAGGGCCGTATTTACGGCCGTGAAAAAAGATCGAGCCTGCTTTGTTGTTGCGGTGCACCTTGACTTCCGGGTTTGCGGAACACCATTTTTTTCCAATACTATTTCCATAGTATTGGAAACCTGAAAAACGGCGATCCACAAGTTTTGTGCAGTCCGTTATTGCGGCAGACCACGAAAATTGCGGCGATACAGCCCGCAAAAAAGGCCTGCAATAACGGGCCACAAAAAACACGGTATGTGTAAAAGAAGCCTAAGATCCCACAATGAGTTTTTGACATTGTGTGTTTTTGAAAAAATACAGTAAATGTAAGCCTTACTTAATGGATGTAGAAATGGTGCAGAATATGTGCCACATCAAAAAAGTCACCAAAAGATCTATGAATTTTTGCTGTGCACCTTACATCTCCAGCAAAGTGGATGGGATTTATAAATGTCTCATGGCCACTGTGCTTTTTTTTTAACCCCTTAATCCCATATGACGTACTATCCCATCGAGGTGGGGTGGGCCTTAGTTCCCACCGACAGGATAGTACGTCATATGCGATCGGCCGCGCTCACGGGGGGAGCGCGGCCGATCGCGGCCGGGTGTCAGCTGACTATCGCAGCTGACATCCGGCACTTATGTGCCAGGAGCGGTCATGGACCGCCCCTGGCACATTTAACCCCCGGCACACTGCGATCAAACATGATCGCAGTGTTCCGGCGGTATAGGGAAGCATCACGCAGGGAGGGGGCTCCCTGTGGGCTTCCCTGAGACCCCCGGAGCAACGAGATGTGATCGTGTTGCTCCGAGCGTCTCTTACCTCCTATCCCTGCAGGCCCTGGATCCAAAATGGCCGCGGGGCTGCATCCGGGTCCTGCAGGGATTACTTCCGGGTCCAGTGCAGGCGCTGGTAAGCCTGCAGCGCTGCCAGTCAGATCGCTGATCTGACAGAGTGCGGTGCAAACTGTCAGATCAGCTATCTGTGATGTCCCCCCCGGGACAAAGTAAAAAAGTAAAAAAAAAAAATTCCACATGTGTAAAAAAAAAAAAAAAATCCTAAATAAAGAAAAAAAAAATTATTCCCATAAATACATTTCTTTATCTAAATAAAAAAAAACAATAAAAGTACACATATTTAGTATCGCCGTGTCCGTAACGCCCCAACCTATAAAACTGTCCCACTAGTTAACCCCTTCAGTGAACACCGTAAGAAAAAAAAAAAAAAACGAGCCAAAAAACAACGTTTTATTATCATACTGCTGAACAAAAAGTGGAATAACACGCGATCAAAAGATGGATATAAATAACCATGGTACTGCTGAAAACGTCATCTTGTCCCGCAAAAGACGAGCTGCCATACAGCATCATAAGCAAAAAAATAAAAAAGTTATAGTCCTCAGAATAAAGCGATGCCAAAATAATTATTTTTTCTATAAAATAGCTTTTATCGTATAAAAGCGCCAAAACATAAAAAAATGATATAAATGGGATATCGCTGTAATCCTACTGACCCGATGAATAAAACTGCTTTATCAATTTTACCAAACGTGGAACGGTATAAACGCCTCCCCCAAAAGAAATTCATGAATAGCTGGTTTTTGGTCATTCTGCCTCACAAAAATCGGAATAAAAAGCGATCAAAAAATGTCATATGCCCGAAAATGTTACCAATAAAAACGACAACTCGTCCCGCAAAAAAAAGACCACACATGACTCTGTGGACCAAAATATGGAAAAATTATAGGTCTCAAAATGTGTAGACGCAAAAACATTTTTGCTATAAAAAGCGTCTTTTAGTGTGTGACAGCTTCCAATCTTAAAAATCCAATATAAAAAATGCTCTAAAAGTAAATCAAACCCCCCTTCATCACCCCCTTAGTTAGGGAAAAATAATAAAATTAAAAAAATGTATTTATTTCCATTTTCCCATTAGGATTAGGGCTAGGGTTAGGGCTAGGGTTAGGGTTAGGGCTAGGGGTAGGGGTAGGGTTAGGGTTAGGGCTAGGGCTAGAGTTAGGGCTAGGGTTAGGGCTAGGGTTAGGGCTAGGGTTAGGGTTAGGGCTAGGGTTAGGGCTAGGGTTAGGGTTGGGGCTAGGGTTCGAGCTAAAGTTAGGGTTAGGGTTGGGGATAAAGTTAGGGTTAGGGTTGGGGCTAAAGTTAGGGTTAGGGTTGGGGCTAAAGTTAAGGATAGGGTTTGGATTACATTTACGGTTGGGATTAGGGTTAGGGGTGAGTCAGAGTTAGGGGTGTGGTTAGGGTTACCATTGGGATTAGGGTTAGGGGTGTGTTTGGATTAGGGTTTCAGGTAGATTTGGGGAGTTTCCACTGTTCAGGCACATCAGGGGCTCTCCAAACGCGACATCGCGTCCAATCTCAATTCCAGCCAATTCTGCGTTGAAAAAGTAAAACAGTGCTCCTTCCCTTCCGAGCTCTCCTGTGCGCCCAAACAGAGGTTTACCCCAACATATGTGATATCAGCGTACTCGGGACAAATTGAACAACAACTTTTGGGGTCCAAGTTTTCTTGTTATCCTTGAGAAAATAAAAATTTGGGGGGCTAAAAATCATTTTTGTGGAAAAAAAAGATTTTTTATTTTCATGGCTCTGCGTTGTAAACTGTAGTGAAACACTTGGGGGTTCAAAGTTCTCACAACATATCTAGATAAGTTCCTTGGGAGGTCTAGTTTCCAATATGGGGTCACTTGTGGTTTTTTTTTACTGTTTGGGTACATCAGGGGCTCTACAAATGCAACGTGACGCCTGCAGACCAATCCATCTAAGTCTGCATTCCAAATGGTGCTCCTTCCCTTCCGAGCTCTTTCATGCGCCCAAACAGTGGTTTCCCCCCACATGTGGGGTATCAGCGTACTCAGAACAAATTGGACAACAACTTTTGGGGTCCAATTTATCCTGTTACCCTTGGAAAATACAAAACTGGGGCTAAAAAATAATTTTTGTGAAAAAAAAAAAAAATTTATTTTCACGGCTCTGCGTTATAAACTGTAGTGAAACACTTGGGGGTTCAAAGTTCTCACAACACATCTAGATAAGTTCCTAGGGAGGTCTAGTTTCCAATATGGGGTCACTTCTTGGGGGTTTCTACTGTTTGGGTACATCAGGGGCTCTGCAAATGCAACGTGACGCCTGCAGACCAATCCATCTAAGTCTGCATTCCAAATGGCGCTCCTTCCCTTCCGAACTCTGCCATGCGCCCAAACAGTGGTCCCCCCCACATACGGGGTATCACCGTACTCAGGACAAATTGCTCAACAACTTTTGGAGTCCAATTTCTCCTGTTACCCTTGGGAAAATACAAAACTGGGGGCTAATCAATCATTTTTGTGAAAAAAAAAAATTATTTTCATGGCTCTGCGTTATAAACTGTAGTGAAACACTTGGGGGTTCAAAGCTCTCAAAACACATCTAGATAAGTTCTTTAGGGGGTTTACTTTCCAAAATGGTGTCACTTGTGGGGGGTTTTAATGTTTAGGCACATCAGGGGCTCTCCAAATGTGACATGGTGTCCCATCTCAATTCCAGTCAATTTTGCATTGAAAAGTCAAATGGCGCTCCTTCCCTTCCGAGCTCTGCCATGTGCCCAAGCAGTCATTTACCCCCACATATGGGGTATGAGCGTACTCAGGACAAATTGCACAACAATTTTTGGGGTCCAATTTCTTCTCTTACCCTTGGTAAAATAAAAAATTTGGGGCGAAAAGATCATTTTTGTGAAAAAATATGATTTTTTATTTTTACGGCTCTGCATTATAAACTTCTGTGAAGCACTTGTTAGGTCAAAGTGCTCACCACACATCTAGATGAGTTCCTTAGGGGGTCTACTTTCCAAAATGGTGTCACTTGTGGGGGGTTTCAATGTTTACGCACATCAGGGGCTCTCCAAACGCAATATGGCGTCCCATCTCAATTCCAGTCAATTTTGCATTGAAAAGTAAAATGGCGCTCCTTTCCTTCCGAGCTCTGCCATGTGCCCAAACAGTGGTTTACCCCCACATATGGGGTATCAGCGTACTCAGGAAAAATTGTACAACAACTTTTGGGGTCCATTTTCTCTTGTTACCCTTGGTAAAATAAAACAAATTGGAGCTGAAATAAATTTTGTGTGAAAAAAAGTTAAATGTTCATTTTTATTTAAACATTCCAAAAATTCCTGTGAAACACCTGAAGGGTTAATAAACTTCTTGAATGTGGTTTTGAGCACCTTGAGGGATGCAGTTTTTAGAATGGTGTCACACTTGGGTATTTTCTATCATATAGACCCCTCAAAATGACTTCAAATGAGATGTGGTCCCTAAAAAAAGTGGTGTTGTAAAAATGAGAAATTGCTGGTCAACTTTTAACCCTTATATCTCCCTAACAAAAAAAAATGTTGGTTCCAAAATTGTGCTGATGTAAAGTAGACATGTGGGAAATGTTACTTATTAAGTATTTTGCGTGACATATCTCTGTGATTTAAGGGCATAAAAATTCAAATTTGGAAAATTGTGAAATTTGCTACATTTTCGCCAAATTTCCATTTTTTTCACAAATAAACGCAAGTTATATCGAATAAATTTTACCACTATCATGAATTACAATATGTCACGAGAAAACAGTGTCAGAATTGCCAAGATCCGTTGGAGCATTCCAGAGTTATAACCTCATAAAGAGACAGTGGTCAGAATTGTAAAAATTGGCCCGGTCATTAACGTGCAAACCACCCTCGGGGCTTAAGGGGTTAAAACTGCATATGGGTTTGAAATCTTCAAGAAGTCATTTTTTCTTACAGATACGCTAATTTACAGTATATGTGCAGATTTTAACCATAAAATTGCATTGCAACTGGAAAATCTACAGCTAATAAAATGTCAGCATGCGGAAATGCACTGAAAACACATGTGAAAGACAAATATCGGGAAGTATTAAATACAAAGCTGCTTTAATTAAAGTGTGATATAGAGACCAAAATCACAGCATCAAAAATGTGATGAAAATGCATGTAAAAAATGCAAATAACCTATTAGGTGCAGAAAATCTGTAACATTAAAAACTCACCAAATACTCATTGTAGGAACCACTGATGGACACAGACATAAATGGAATCCTGGAAAAGTAAAGTATATGGGCACTTTGCAAGCAAATAATTCTTCAGAATGTAGGTACCTTGAGAAATGACTGCTGATGTGACTGCTCTCAAAGTCATCAGGATCGTCATGGGACACTCTCTTCACTTTTGACAGATGAGGAATATTGTTGTTTATTATTTTAATTCTTTTACAGGGGACATTGGCTTCAGTGGATTTAAAAATGTAGTGAATTCAGCTCACCTTTATGAAGGACTTCACATGGTCCATATGTGGAGCACAGGATTCCGTCTCTGCCAGATGTGGAGTAAATGCAGGAATGAAGGTAGAAAATCCAGCTCCAACAAGATCTGATAAAAAGTAAATCTTTAATTGCAATACAATAAAATAAGGGGCATTGTTGTGAAGAGATGAAAATTAAAAAGAGAAGTGGGTGTCAATCATGGTAGAACCTAAAGCGTTTTGAACACAATGTGTGTTCTTAGACTAGGTCTGATCAAATCTAAGAACACACATCGTGTTCGAAACGCGTCCTTTTCTATCATGATTGACACCCACTTTTCTTTTTAAATTTCGGCTCTTCACAACAATGTCACTCATTTTATTGTATTGCAATTAAAAATTTACTTTTATCAGATCTTGCTGGAGCTGGATTTTCAACCTTCATTCCTGTAAGGTTTGTATAACTTTTTATTTGTTAATTTAGAGTCAATAAAGGAGTCTGTGTCATTTGTTCAAATAAAGAACTTTATTTGGGTGTCGTTTTTTCCCAATTTCACTATGGTTTTAGTAATGGGGGCGGCTTATAGATGCCTTTCCATTACTATCCTTTGGGTTTGATGTCACCTAACAATACAAATTAATGCAATCAACCCCAATACTATCATCCCACTTGCCACCACACCAGGGCAAGTGGGAAGTGGCTAAGTGCCAGATTTGGCACATCTTATAGAGGCGCCATTGCTGGGGCAGCAGACAGCTGATGTTTTTAGTCTCGGAGGAGGCCAGTAACTGTGGCCCTTTCTAGGCTATTAATATCAGCCCACAGCTGTCTACCTACCCTTTACTGATTGCAATTTATAAGGGGACCCTACGTAAAAAAAATTCTGGGATTCCCCTGTAAACTAGCCAGTAAAGGCTAAGCAAACAGCTGTGAGCTTATAATAATAGCCTGGGAACCTTTATGGCTATTGGCTCCTTCCAAGAATATTAACATAATCCCTCAGCCATTGGCTTTCACTCTGCTGGTTATGAAAATTACGTAGGAGCCCACACCATTTTTTCAATTTTTTTAATAAATAAAAAAATAAACAGGAATAATCACATGCGCGTCACCACTGCCAGTTATCGAGGTGTGCTCCGAGTTCTGTCAGTTGGGCTCTGTGCCCACAATTCGGAATAGCAGCGGATTGGATGCAGCTCAACTATGGTGTGTCCAAACTGCTGTGCTCTACGATACAACCACAGTGGATGGGATTTATAGAAATCCTATGCCCACTGTGCTTCTATTTGACATTGTGTGAACTCACTGCGTGAGTTCACGAGCTGCAGCATGTCAATTTCTGTTGCAGAGATGCTACTTTCCGCAACAGAAATTTCCACAACAGAATGTATTGGATGCGGTAAATTCAGATGGTTCAGTGAGCACATGTGTATTTCACTGCATGATTGAACACAGCGTTTTGGACACAGTGAAAATACGCTGCTTCCAAAGCGCTGCTATTTCCGGATGGTGGGCATGTACACTTGCTGTTTGGTTATAGCCTATGTTCGTTTGTTCTGTGAAAGCTCCCACATAGGCTGGTGGCAAGCGCTTTAACCCTTGGATTACCGTCGGACCTGGGATGAGCATATTGGGTTAATTCAATTATTAAAGAATAAAGCGTTTTATTCTCAGTGTGTGTTTTATTTAACTCTTTTACTTACAGGTTTAGTAATGAGGGTGTCGGGCTGACACCTCTTCATTATTAAACCGAGGACTTGGTGTCAGGGACGGCTGCTGACACCAACCCCTAATCTCATTACCCCGATGCGACTGCACCAGGGCATGGGGAAGAACCAGGGATAACTGCCAAAACTGGTGCTTCAAATATGACGTGCCATTTCTGGGCCAGCTGAGGACTGGTATTTTTAGCCTGGGACAGGGAAAATAAACATGAAAAAGAAGGGGGTTGAACAAGGAAATTATATCACAAAACTTTTTTTTTTTTTCATTTCTCAAACATAATAATAATAATAATAATAATAATAATTTTATTTATATAGCGCCAACATATTCCGCAGCACTTTACAACTTATAGAGGGGACCTGTACAGACAATAGACATTACAGCATAACAGAAATCACAGTTAAAAACAGATACCAGGAGGAATGAGGGCCCTGCTCGCAAGCTTACAAACTATGAGGAAAAGGGGAGACACGAGAGGTGGATGGTAACAATTGCTTTAGTTATTTGGACCAGCCATAGTGTAAGGCTCGGGTGTTCATATAAAGCTGCATGAACCAGTTAACAGCCTAAGTATGTAGCAGTACAGACACAGAGGCTATTGACTGCATAGAGTGTATGAGAACATGATGCGAGGAACCTCATTATGTTTTGTTTGTTTTTTTTTTATATTAGGCCACACAGGGATAGTTAGGTTAATGCGTTGAGGCGGTAGGCCAGCCTGAACAAATGCGTTTTTAGGGCACGCTTAAAACTGTCGGGATTGGGGATTAATCGTATTAACCTAGGTAGTGCATTCCAAAGAATCGGCGCAGCACGTGTAAAGTCTTGGAGACGGGAATGGGAGGTTCTGATTATTGAGGATGCTAACCTGAGGTCATCAGCGGATCGGAGGGCACGGGTAGGGTGGTAGACTGAGACCAGAGAGGAGATGTAGGGTGGTGCCGAGCCATGGAGTGCTTTGTGGATGAGGGTAGTAGTTTTGTACTGGATTCTGGAGTGGATGGGTAGCCAGTGTAATGACTGGCACAAGGTAGAGGCATCGGTGTAACGGTTGGTGAGGAATATGATCCTGGCAGCAGCATTCAGGACAGATTGGAGCGGGGAGAGTTTGGCAAGAGGGAGGCCGATTAGTAGAGAGTTACAATAGTCCAGACGAGAATGAATAAGTAAGACAGTAAGAGTTTTTGCAGAGTCGAAAGTAAGAAAAGGGCGAATTCTAGAAATATTTTTGAGATGCAGATAAGAAGAGCGAGCCAGTGATCGGATGTGGGGGGTGAACGAAAGATCGGAATCAAGGATGACCCCAAGGCAGCGGGCATATTGCTTGGGAGTAATGGTGGAACCGCACACGGAGATGGCAACATATCTCCATAAAGTATTCATTGCTGTACAAAAACTCACCAGAAACGCATAGAAATGCACATATTTTCCGTTTTTGCTGCCAACATATTCCTAGGGATGCAGAAATGTTGCAGAAATTTCTGCAATCAAATATTCAACGTGTGCACATAGCCTAAATGTAATTTAATTAAGACCTGTTGTGTTTTCAAATCATTGTACATTTGCAGACCTGTTTTCACAGATAGCTGCTTAATGCTGTCATTATGTAGTAATCTGTGATGGAGACCCATGTGTTCAGCTCCTGAGCACAGATACACTGCAAGTACAAGTGATATTAAATGAAGGCTGCTTTTTTCACACTTACTCTTAAAACGCTGGCGCAGTTGCACGTTGCTGATACCGTCTCAGGAGGTGGTGCTGATTTATTCCAATGTGTCATTACAAGCAGACATGCCATCTAACATTCTTATTTATCTACTAATCAGGTCTTTGAAACCGTTTCCCTCTAACATCTACTACTAGAAATAGAAGTGCCAGCATAAGGATGTTACCATATTATTATCCTCTGTAGCTCCTTAAAGGGATTGCCATCCTGGGGATGCTATTTTACTAAAATACATTTATTTAGGGCTTATACTAATTTATTTAACTGGATTTATGAAAAACGTGCACTGTTTGCCTTCTCTAGTCTCTGTGTAGCACCGTTTATTGCTGGCTGGAGGATGAGTTAACTGAGAATATGTTAGTGAACTTCTTCTAGCGGTTTCACTGTAGAGTTTGGGACTTTTTTTGCCTTTTCTGATTTCTGCTCTGCTGATTTATGATCACAGACTACATCAGAGTTAAATGCACAAGGATACAAGAAGCCTGCAGAGGCCAAAACCTGGACCATGGAACCTTGTTGTAAAAAGTATTTTGAGCACCAAATCAATGCATTTATGCAAAAAAGCTAATTAATAGTTAACATATTGGTTGGTGGTGCATTGAACTACTAAGTTGGAGAAACCTCTGAAATCACTGAACATCTAGTTTCATATGGATCCTTATACAACTCTAAAGTTGACAGACATGCAGCTATAGAACAAAAACTTTCTGATTAAGGGGTTATGCAGATGAGTGTAAAAATCTGACGTGTGCTAACCGGACAGCACACTGACCCATGTAATTTAATAGGGCCAGTGGCCGACTGGGGTGCATGGGCCCACCAGTAAAAAATTCCAGGACCCTACTTTTCATCTAACATGCAAATGTGACATTATCCTCAATCACAAATTTATATAACAATGAACTGGGCAGTTTGATAAATGAATAAGATGCTGCCTTTATCTGTACATAGGGATTCAAGTATAGTGTGCCAAGTACTGCCCACGTAAGAGGGTGGTGGCCCACCAGAAGATTCTCCTGTTCTCCGGTGGGCCAGTCCAACCCTGAATAGGGCTGTTCATATCAACTATTTTAGTCTTCTGCCCAACGTCCATAACAACATTTCAGCATGCACTACTTGGGTTAATTTATGAACCAGAATAGTGCATGTAAATGGCTGCCAGCTCCTGCACTGCTCCGATATGCAGAAGAGAACATGGAGCTGCACTCAGAGCCAGTTTTATCTGCGATTGTCCCAGGTGACTGGCCCAAGATTTCATTTGCTCGTCTGCAGCCGGCTTTAACTTAATAAGAAGTGAATTTTTTGTCAGAAATAGTGTCAAGTTAATCTTGAAACTCCTCATGTTTGTCAAGAATGTTCTTTCTTTGGGTCAGGTTTCTCTGACATGTTCACAATGTTTTTACATTAGCCATCCATTTCCATCATACTCTTCATTTTGTTTCCTAAGAATAATTGTTAGAATTCAAAGATTGCTAATTATAATTGGAAAATAGTTATTATTTAAACAGTTACTATTAAAACAATTGTGTCCATACCTGTTTCACTGCATTTACTGTACTACATATAACAATATGGAGAGGAGTCTTCTGCTGACTGAGCAGACGCTCAATGGGATAGATGAGGGGGGATGGTAGGATGGAGCTGCAGGACAATGGAGTAGCACGCAGGGTGACAGTTAGAAGGCCGGGTAGAGGGAAGAGTGCCAGGGAGGCTAGTCCTGATCGGGTACACCCCAATAACTTTGCTAAGTTGGCAGATGAGGGGGGTGCCAGTACAGTGGTAGCACTGCTGCAGCCAGGCATGTCCTCTGAAGGCCGGAGGAGGGTCTGCTCCAGTAAGGAGGGAAGTAGGAGAGTAGGGCAGGCCAGACAGGTGCTGGTAGTGGGGGACTCAATTATTAGGGGAACAGATAGGGCAATCTGTCACAAAGACCGGGATCGTCGAACGGTGTGCTGCCTACCTGGCGCTCGAGTCCGACACATCGCTGATCGGGTGGACAGATTACTGGGAGGGGCTGGTGAGGACCCAGCGGTCATGGTGCACATTGGCACAAATGACAAAGTTAGAGGTAGGTGGAAGGTCCTTAAAGATGATTTCAGGGAATTAGGCTGCAAGCTGAAAGCAAGGACCTCCAACGTGGTATTTTCCGAAATACTGCCTGTGCCACGCCAGAGAGGCAACGGGAGATTAGGGAGGTTAATAAGTGGCTCAAGAATTGGTATAGGAAGGAGGGGTTTGGGTTCCTGCAGAACTGGGCTGACTTCTCAGTTGGCTACAGGCTCTACGCTAGGGACGGGCTGCACCTCAATGGGGAACGTGCAGCTCTGCTGGGGGAGAAAATGGCTAGAAGGTTGGAGGAGTGTTTAAACTAGGGATTGGGGGGTAGGGTATTCATTTTATAGGAAGGGGAGATAGTGCAGATAGAGACCTGGGCACAAATAAGGAAGTTGAGGGTGGCGGTGGCATGGGGGGTGGGGTTAGATCAATTAATAATTTAAGAAAGAATAGAGGCGTAGAGAGATACATAAAATGTATGTATACTAATGCCAGAAGCCTCGCCAACAAAATGGACGAATTAGAATTAATGGTGTTGGAGCATAATTATGACATGGTGGGGATATCTGAAACATGATTGGATGAGAGCCATGCTTGGCTGTTAACTTGCAGGGTTATAGTCTGTTCAGAAATGACCGAATGGATAAGCGAGGGGGAGGGGTGTGTCTATATATAAAATCATCCTTAAAACCCATCCTGCGTGATAATATAGGTGAATCTAATGAAAATGTAGAGTCCCTGTGGGTGGAGATAAGGGGAGGGGGAAAAATAATAAATTACTGATAGGGGTTTGTTATAAATCTCCAAAAATAATGGAAGCAACGGAGAATATCCTCGTAAAGAAAATAGATGAAGCTGCTACTCAAGGAGAAGTCATTATTATGGGGGACTTCAACTACCCTGAAATAGATTGGGGAACAGAAACCTGCAGTTCCAGCAAAGGTAATCGGTTTTTGACAACTATGAGAGACAATTACCTTTCACAACTGGTTCAGGACCCAACAAGAAGGGGGACACTGCTAGACCTAATATTAACCAACAGGCCAGACCGAATAGCAAATATAAGGGTTGGGGGTCACTTGGGGAATAGTGATCACAAAATAATAAGTTTTCATGTATCCTTTAATAAGATGGGTAGTAGAGGGGTGACAAGGACACTAAACTTCAGGAGGGCAAATTTCCAATGGATGAGAGAGGATCTTGGTGCAATTAACTGGGACGATATCCTGAGACATAAAAATACACAAAGAAAATGGGAGACGTTTATTACACAGGTCAACAAAAAAAATTTTTTTTTCTGGTGTCCAAAATATTTTAATGAATTTGGGGTATTTTTGGGGTGCTGATTCTGAATATGCTATCAGTTTTGCCAGATTGGCTCAAGTTTTTGAGATTTTTGGTATCTTATTTATAGCACTTGTTGGTAAATGCGACGCATCATCTCATTAATTTCTTTGGATTAGTACTTGAACTGAGCAGTTCTCAATATAGTTTTGTGTTAATTAGTGTTCTAAAAGTTTGTTCATAGCTTGATTTTTGCACTAACTTTATGTTGTTGTCTGTTTTCCAGTGAAAAGCATGAACTCATCAAGAAGAAGTTGTCTTAACGATCCAGACTCATTCTGTTACATTTGTGGTGAATACACACTGCCAAAACATAGAAGAAACATAACAGACTTCGTAAAAAAAGTGTATTTTGCCTATTTTGGGGTTATGTTTGGGGACCAAGACAAGTTTTGGGCACCACACATAGTGTGCAAAGCATGTATCGAATTATTACGAAAATGGAGCAAAGGACAAAGAAAAAGCTTCAAATTTGGTGTTCCAATGGTGTGGAGAGAGCCAAAAAATCATCATGATGACTGTTATTTCTGTGCAGTGCAAGTGAAAGGATTCAATAAGCATAAGAAACGAAAATGGGAGTAACATGGAATCTGCAAGAAGGCCTGTCCCTCATTGTGAAGATGTGCCTGTACCTGTGTTTACCATAAATAACAGTCATCATGATGATTTTTTGGCTCTCTCCACACCATTGGAACACCAAATTTGAAGCTTTTTCTTTGTCCTTTGCTCCATTTTCGTAATAATTCGATACATGCTTTGCACACTATGTGTGGTGCCCAAAACTTGTCTTGGTCCCCAAGCATAACCCCAAAACAGGCAAAATACACTTTTTTTACGAAGTCTGTTATGTTTCTTCTATGTTTTGGCAGTGTGTATTCACCACAAATGTAACAGAATGAGTCTGGATCGTTAAGACAACTTCTTCTTGATGAGTTCATGCTTTTCACTGGAAAACAGACAACAATATAAAGTTAGTGCAAAAATCAAGCTATGAACAAACTTTTAGAACACTAATTAACACAAAACTATATTGAGAACTGCTCAGTTCAAGTACTAATCCAAAGAAATTAATGAGATGATGCGTCGCATTTACCAACAAGTGCTATAAATAAGATACCAAAAATCTCAAAAACTTGAGCCAATCTGGCAAAACTGATGACATATTCAGAATCAGCACCCCCAAAATACCCTAAATTCGATGAAATATCTTTGGCACCAAAAATGCTGTTGACCAGTGTTATCATCCTGGATAGGACCTGTGCACAGTATATACCGCATGGGAATAAACATACTAGAAATAGGAGGAAACCAATATGGCTAAATAGAGCTGTAAGGGGTGCAATAAGTGAAAAAAAGAAAGCATTTAGAGAATTAAAGGAAGTAGGTAGTGAGGAGGCATTAAATAAATATAGGACATTAAATAAATTCTGTAAAAAGCAAATCAAGGCAGCAAAGATTGAGACAGAGAGACTCATTGCCAGAGAGAGCAAAAATAATCCCAAAATATTCTTTAACTACAGTACATAAATAGTAAGAAACTAAAAAATGATAGTGTTGGCCTCCTAAAAAATAGTCTGGGTGAAATGGTGGATGAGGATGAGGAAAAAGCCAATATGCTAAATGACTTTTTTTCATCAGTATTTACACAAGAAAATTCCATGGCAGACAATATGATCAGTGATAACAAAAATTACCCATTAAGTGTCATCTGCTTAACCCAGCAGGAAGTACGGCGGCATCTAAAAATCACTAAAATTGACAAATCTCCAGGCTCGGATGGGATACACCCCCGAGTACTGCAGGAATTAAGTACAGTCATTGATAGACCATTAATTTTAATCTTTAAAGAGTCCATAATAACAGGGTCTGTACCACAGGACTGGCGTATAGCTAATGTGGTGCCAATATTCAAAAAGGGGACAAAAACTGAACTCGGAAATTATAGGCCAGTAAGCTTAACCTCTACTGTGGGTAAAATCCTCGTGGGCATTCTAAGGGATGCTATACTGGAGTATCTGAAGAGGAATAACCTCATGACCCAATATCAGCATGGGTTTACTAGGGACCGTTCCTGTCAGACTAATCTCATCACTTTCTATGAAGAGGTAAGTTCCGGACTGGACCAAGGGAACCCAGTGGACGTAGTGTATATGGACTTTTCAAAAGCTTTTGATACGGTGCCACACAAAAGGTTGATACATAAAATGAGAATAATGGGGATAGGGGAAAATATGTGTAAGTGGGTTAAGAGCTGGCTCAGGGATAGGAAACAAAGGGTGGTTATTAATGGAGCACACTCGGACTGGGTCGCGGTTAGCAGTGGGGTACCACAGGGGTCAGTATTGGGCCCTCTTCTTTTTAACATATGTATTAATGACCTTGTAGGGGGCATACAGAGCAGAATTTCAATATTTGCAGATGACACTAAACTCTGCAGGGTAATCAATACAGAGGAGGACAATTTTATATTACAGGATGATTTATGTAAACTAGAAGCTTGGGCTGATAAATGGCAAATGAGCTTTAATGGGGATAAATGTAAGGTCATGCACTTGGGTAGAAGTAATAAGATGTACAACTATGTGCTTAATTCTAAAACTCTGGGCAAAACCGTCAATGAAAAAGACCTGGGAGTATGGGTGGATGACAAACTCACCTTTAGTGGCCAGTGTCAGGCAGCTGCTACAAAGGCAAATAAAATAATGGGATGCATTATAAGAGGCATAGATGCTCATGAGGAGAACATAATTTTACCTCTATACAAGTCACTAGTGCGACCACACTTAGAATACTGTGCACAGTTCTGGTCTCCGGTGTATAAGAAAGACATAGCTGAACTAGAGCGGGTGCAGAGAAGAGCGACCAAGGTTATTAGAGGACTGGGGGGTCTGCAATACCAAGATAGGTTATTACACTTGGGGCTATTTAGTTTGGAAAAATGAAGGCTAAGGGGTGATCTTATGTTAATGTATAAATATATGAGGGGACAGTACAAAGACCTTTCTGATGATCTTTTTAATCATAGACCGGTGACAGGGACAAGGGGGCATCCTCTACGTCTGGAGGAAAGAAGGTTTAAGCATAATAACAGACGCGGGCTCTTTACTGTAAGAGCAGTGAGACTATGGAACTCTCTGCCGTATGATGTTGTAATGAGTGATTCATCACTAAAATTTAAGAGGAGACTGGATGCCTTTCTTGAAAAGTATAATGTTACAGGGTATATATACTAGATTCCTTGTTAGGGTGTTGATCCAGGGAACTAGTCTGATTGCCGTATCTGGAGTCGGGAAGGAATTTTTTTCCTCAGTGTGGAGCTTACTCTTTGCCACATGGTTTTTTTTTTGCCTTCTTCTGGATCAACATGTTAGGGCATGTTAGGTTAGGCTATGGGTTGAACTGGATGGACTTAAAGTCTTCCTTCAACCTTAATAACTATGTTACTATGTGGGTGATATTTAATGTGGCTAGTTTGAGGCATTGACTATCAGTCATGATTACAAGCTTATAGTGAACTATGTAGTGATGGAAGGTGTCTGCCCCATCATCACAGCCGAATGTGTAACATCTATGGTTCTAAAAAGCAGATGAAATAAATACTGATTTAGCTCATCTTCCTGCTTTTCTACATACACTGCAGTATTACTGTAGCTGGTATAACTTTAGTTATAATTATATCTAAGGAAACACTGAACACAAAAAACGTGTAAGGAATTAGAAAAAAATTACTCCAGGAATTCTCCCTTAATATCTAATTTTTCTTTGAACTTATTGTGTCTCATATCACTTTAAAAAAATGTGGGGCTCCGCAATGTCCTCCTCACCATCCTCACAGTCCTGTATCTGGCTGTAAGACAACTGACTGCAGCAGAAGCTCTAAGCTCTGCCCATTCAACATAGTGGAGGAAGTTAGCAGGCCATCATACAAAGATGCAACTGACCAGCAAGTTATTAACCTGTCTTCTATGCAGTATTTATATGAGACTGAGTGATTCTGGATCATGCAATAATAGGTTTGGCCAACATTCTAATGTGTATGGGGGCACCTCCCAACTGATTATACGGGGAGATTTCAATTGTTCATGTCCTTTGGACTGCCAATTTTCTCAGAGATAAACTTTTGGTAGAGAAGTCTGAGGGTGGTTTTCTCAAAGAGAACGTAAGAGTGCTCAATAGAACAAGTGCTCATGTTCAAGGCATTGTTCGGCCAAATGCCATGTAATGTGCATGGAGGACTTAAAGGGAATCTGTCACCCCAAAAATCATATATGAGCTAAGGCGACCGGCATCAGGGGCTTATCTACAGCATTTTGTAATGCTGTAAATAAGCCCCCGATGTAACCTGAAAGGTAAGAAAAACAGGTTATATTAGATATAACCTGTTTTTCTTACCTTTCAGGTTACATTGGGGGTTTATCTACATCATTACAAAATGCTGTAGATAAGCCCCTGATGCCGGTGGCCTTAGCTCATATACGATTTTTGGGGTGACAGATTCCCTTTAACACAGTGTTTTTCAACCAGTGTGCCGCGGCACACTAGTGTGCCGCGACACATGGTCGGGTGTGCCGCGGGGAACGGGAGTCAGCTGTTCTCTGTGCCGACTGTCAAACTGACAGCCGGCACAGAGAAGCTGCAGCGCGCCGGCTCCCGGAGATCAATTGTACTCACAGACATCTACCAGCTGCGAGTACAATTGAGGCTCTGACTGCCGGGTCAGAGCGACGCCAGCAGCGTGATCAAGTCATGTGATCACGCTGCTGACGTCACTATCCGGCGCGCAGGAGAAAGAAGAGACTTGGTGGTAAGTGCTCCTGTGCTGTGGAGCTGAAGACACCGAAGATTCAGCGTGGGGTGGGTTTATGGGGAGTATGTGGGGGGATTTATTAAGTGTGGGGGGATTTATTCAGTGTGGGGGGGGGATTTATTCAGTGTGGGGGGGGATTTATTCAGTGTGTGGGGGGATTTATTCAGTGTGTGGGGGGATTTATTCAGTGTGTGTGGGGGATTTATTCAGTGTGTACGTGGGGGGGGCTGGAATTTATTTAGCATGTGTGAGGCAGGGTGCATTTATTCTGTGGAAGGGGATGGATTTATTCTATCGGAAGGGCAGTGGATATATTCTGTGGGGGTGAGTGGGGAGATGGGGGTGGACACAGTAGCGAGGGGAAAAATGTGTGCTGACAGTACTGGGAGCAATGGTGATGGGATGTGTGAGGACAGTATGGGGAGTCGGGGGAATGTGTGAGGGGGGAATGTGTGAGGAGGAAATATGGAGAGAGCAAAGGGGTATGTTAGCGGGGGGGGATGTACAGGAGGAGGCTATTAGAAATGTGTGCAGACAGTACTGGGAGCAACGGTGATGGGATGTGTGAGGACAGTATGGGGAGTCGGGGGAATGTGTGAGGAGGAAATATGGAGAGAGCAAAGGGGTATTTTAGCAGGGGGGGGATGTACAGGAGGAGGCTATTAGAAATGTGTGCAGACAGTATGGGGGGATGAAAGTGTGAGTGGACACATAATAGATACTGAGTAGTGTGAGGGTAACAGCCAGGAGGAGACAGTATGCCAAGTAGGAGGAGTGTAATGAAGGGGCACAGTAGAGAGACTGGGCTCTCTATGAGGGACACCGTATGAGAAGGCAGTGTGAAGTATGGAAAAGAGAGAGAGGGTAGTGTGGATGGCATGTACCATAAGAGGGACAGTGAGGGTCATATTATGTGCTGGGAATAAAGTGAGGGGCAATTATTTACTCAGAGGCTCAGCCTAGGGCAGATATTGTTATTCCGGAGCATTATAATAACACTGCTATCTTTAAGGGTGTTGTGTCGGGATGTGCTGCAGAAGAAGGAGAAGATGGAAGTCTGCAGAAACGAGCTCTGCCGGTGGATGAGAAGAGTCATCATGGCATCTGGACAAGGTGAAGATGAAAAGAAAGAGGCGACTCCACAAACAACGTCATCTATCAGGTACCTGGATGTAAATGTGTTTTTTTTGTGATACTAATTCTCATTTTTATTTGTTAGGAACATTAAAGGGGATGTCCAAGGTTGTGATGAGTCTGCAGTCATACTATGTGACTGCAGACTTCTGAATTCTCACAGTGCACACTGCTATCATAATTCTCTGATGTTGGTGATTTACATACATGCGGTCACGTGCTGACTAGACATGTGTGGCCTCATTCAATGAAAATGAATTGACTGAGGCCGGACACGTCTAGTTAGAATGTGACCAGAAGTATCCAAATCACATACTTGTGCTGTCATGACCGTCCACTCTGGCCACCGGCAAGGGAGAATCCTGAAAGTGTGCAGTGCTTGCGCTGTGAGAATTCAGAAGCCTGCAGTCACATAGAATGACTGCAGACTTTCATCTCAAACCTGGACGCACCATTTTGTGCCATTTTGGTTGGTGGTGTGCCTCGGGATTTTTTAAGTATAAAAAGTGTGCCGCGGCTCAAAAAAGGTTGAAAATCACTGCTTTAACAAACAGCCTGTAACAAAAGCATTGTTCATGGTCACTTGGTAGCGCTAAAGAGGCTACCATGAACTGGCTTGGCGCTAGCTACATTTTCCAGATCCCCGAGGTATCCCTGGCCTTCACCTTGAAACCCTTATACATAGATCTGGACCTAACATGGACCCTCTAGGTTGGGGCAATGGAGTTAGCTGCTGATAAGTGGTGTGAGCTATCAAGTAGAAAAGTTCAGTAGCCATATCTGAACCAAGAGGTCAGACTCAGGAAAGTAGTTTTAAAAACAAGCCACAGTGAAAATCAGCAAAGTCTACAGGTATTCAAAGAAGGATACTGAGAAGTTCCCTTGGAGCAAGTCAAACATGAACCGGTAGTGGATTGCAGGCTTTCAGGAGCTTAGATTGTCTGCAGACCCGCCAGGGACCCTCAAAAGGAAGCAAACACAGAAAAGTCAACTCCTGATCTACCAGTAAGGACAAAACTACAAGTACCAGAAGACATGGCACTAGAGTTGTCACCTCACTACGCCCGCAACAAGAGCGCAGTGCCATCAGCTGACAGAAGCAGAACAGGAAGGGCAGGCACCAACACAGATGTCACACGGTGAGGACAATGAAAATGCTTGCTTAATTTTCACATTCATTTATAGATTTAATATTGCTTTAACTCTCTTTTCAAAAGAACAACTTAACAATAAACCTAAAATTAGGCAAGGTCAATCATTTTCCAGGTCTAGCCATGTGCATGAGGCCTTACAGCTAGAAACCTGCCTGTATGAGTTTCTAGCACGTCACTTACTTGTACTGTTTGCCACCAATTTGTGACAATTCTACCACAACTACTGCAGGTGGGAAATGTCTGAGGGCAGACAGAGGTGAAATGTAATAAGATAATTATTAACTGCATGTAAAATTCATCAAACCACATGTACGCGGATGCTTCATTATTAGTGCTGGGGGACAAGACCTTTCAAATATAATGTCACTGCCTCTGTGCCTGTAGTTTTAATTATACACAATTTCATAATGTTTTCTAAGGGATGGAAAAATATTCCACATACGTTAAAAGGCGGACATAATGCGATTACCATATATAATAGGAGAGCTTTCTAGGGATTCCCTTTGGGCTTTTTCCTCTCCCACAGATTACAAACTTGACGAAAAAAGTGCAGGTAAGAGTGGTAAATTTATATGGCGATCTATGCCAGAATCAACGGAAAACTGAAGTAAGAACTCTGATACTCCTAACTGATAATGATATATTACATTTCTTCAGCCGAAACATTACACAGAATTTATTGCTTAAATTCAGTCACGAACCGGCCAAGCACATTGGCACATTTTGTCATGTCTTGGCATCTATTCTGAGGTGAGGCATTAAACTAGAAAAGTCACCTCACATTAACACTGACATGCATCTCTTTGCAGAGATTTGTACCAAAGCTGACGACAGTTTCTGCTTCCAATATTCACAAAAGTTGGATATCAAAGCACGCACGCACTCACATATATGTATCCACGTACACAGAGCATCGTGATATCCTGCCATTCCTTACACCAGACGGGCTATTCATCACAGTGTGATAGTGCCAAATCTGAAGAGAAACCTAGAAAGGCTCCTTCAATCACAATTTACTGAAGAACTCCCTCAGGATGATTTCATATTGTGCACACGAATTGTCTGACCGCTCTACCAAGATGACAAGGCCCCAAACACTAAGAACATTGTTTCCACATTCCATTAGTGTCATTTTACCTGATATGATACAAAATTCCTGAGCGGGGACTTTAACCCTTAGTCAGTAGTCAGGTATATCTTTGCCAGCTACACAGTAGTGTAGCTACTGGGGGTGGTGGGGGAGTGGGAACAGAGGGGGCGCGCTCTGGGGGACCTACCCGTAGCTATGTTACTGTTAACTGTATCAGTGCTCTGTGCATGCCCATACACCTACACAGCCACCTGGCCGCTATGGTGTATTATGCTGTATGAAGGCCTATGGGGAGTTCATTATACTATAGAGGCCTATGGGGGTGCATTATACAATATAGAGTCTACCTATGAGTAGTGCCTTATACAATATATAGGCATATGTGGGGTGCATTATACTATAAAGAGGCCTATCAGGAGTGCATTATACTATATAGATTCTGTCTATAGGGAGTGCATTATAATATATAGAGGCCTATGGTGAGTGCATTATACTATATAGAGGCCCATGTGGACTGCATTATACTATATAGAATCTGCCTATGGGGAGTGCATAATACCATATACAGGCACAAGATGAGTGCATTATACCATACAGAGGCCTATGGAGAGTACATGAAACTATATAGAGGCCTATGGGAAGTGCATTATACTGTATATAGGTATATATGGAGTGCATTATACTATATAGATGCCTATGAGGAGTGCATTACACTATATGGAAGCTTATGGGGAATGCATTATACTATATTGAGGACTATTTCGTGCATTGTAATATATTGAGGCTATTTAAGGGGCCATTATAGAGTGTGGGGATTACAATGTGGGGTCCATCATACAGTGTTGGATCCATCAGACAGTTTGGGGGCTACTAAGGGGTCAACATACTATGTAAGGGGGTACTATACAGTGAAAGGACATTATACTATGTATAAGAGAGCATCATACTGTATGGGGGAGCTATATATGGGAGACTCGGGACATTATTAAATGTTAAGTGGCCACTTATTGTTTTAGGGGAACTGTCAAAGGGGCACATGGGGGATTATTACTTTCTAGGGGGCAAAATATGGGCACTGTTTTCTAGGGCACTTGCACCCAGCATTACTATATTATAGAGGGGTGCTTTAGAATTTAGATGGCACAGAGAACCACACAGCAGGTGCAGTAATAGGGTCACATATGGCAGCAGCGGCTCAGCATTGGGGTATCAGCAGTATAAGGAGTATGTGCAGGATGGGAATAGTCCCATTGGGGACAGTGAGTGAAATATGAGAAGTGAAATTTGTCTTTGTTGTAATCTCTTCATCCGAGTCCTGGCTGGAGATGTCATGTCGGTCTGGGCCAGATAGAAAAGATGTGAAAAGTTAATGACTCCATCAGAAAGAACATAAGCTATAAGTCACCATCTATAACTGTGCTGTAATCTCTTACATGTTCTGCAGGACTGGTATCTACCACTATATGGTCACCATATGGCGGTAATATCATTGTTGGTCTTTGTATAGAGATTCTTTTCTGTAACAGCCTGGTTCTCCTACATCCACTATTAGGATGTGCCACCATAGTTGAAATCAGAATTACCTGTTTAGGAGCCCACTCAGAAGTTTTGCCCACCCTGAACCAAAACCCTATTTACGCCTCAGGAAACAGGAACCAAACAGGACTCCCACTGCAGTAAACCATCCCAGCTTATGTGCACTGAGAGATCTACTACAGCTCGTTCACTACAAATTGTTTACTGTGGTCTGGCTGTTTAAACAGGACTCATGCTGCTGAGAACCATGGCAGCCTATACGCACTGAGTGATCTATTACCGATTGTTCAGTAGTAGTGATGAGCGAATATACTCGTTACTCGAGTTTTCCCGAGCACGCTCGGGTGTCCTCCGAGTATTTTTTAGTGCTTGGAGATTTCGTTTTCATCGCCTCAGCTGAATGATTTACAGCTATTAGCCAGGCTAAGTACATGTGGGGGTTGCCTGGTTGCTAGGGAATCCCCACATGTAATCAAGCAGGCTAATAGCTGTAAATCATCCAGCTGCGGCGAAGAAAACTAAATCTCCGAGCACTAAAAAATACTCGGAGGTCACCTGAGCGTGCTCGGGAAATCTCGAGTAATGAGTAATAGCTCGAGTAATAGCTCATCACTATTCAGTAGACATCGTTTATTGTGGTCTGGCCGTGTAAACAGGACTCGCACTGCCCAGAACCATGACAGCCTATGTGCACTGAGCGATCTATTGGCGATTGCTCAGTACGCATCATTTACTGTGGTCTGGCTGTGCAAACAGGACTCGCACTGCTGAGAACCGTGACAGCTTCTGTGCACTGAGTAATCCATTACCGATTGTTCAGTACACATCCTTTATTGTGGTCTGGCTGTGTAAACAGGACTCGCATTGCGCAGAACCATGGCAGCCTACACTCACTGAGCGATCAATTACTGATCACTCTGTATGCATCGTTTATTGTGATCCTGCTGTGTTAACAGGACTCACAGTGCCAAGAATTATGGCAGCCTATGTGCACTGAGAAATCTATTAATCCATTAATGATAGTTCAGTACACATTGTATATTGTGGTCTGCATGTGTAAACAGGACTCGCACTGCCAAGAACCATTGCATCCTATGAGTGCTGAGTACTTCTATAGGTCCAATAAATCATACGATCACTGCGTGCATCTACAACATAGTAAAAAAAGTCCCAACCACAAAAAAAATTGAAAAAATCTCATTATGTATAATATAAAATACATTTTATCACATTTATATAATAATAAAAACAAAAACAAACAACCTACATGTATAAAAAAGGTATCCAAAAGACCGCAATAACCTGACTAATTTACTCGACATGTTATTTGCTTTGCACTGTGAAAAATAAAGCATGAGCAATAAAATGTGAATAATACAATATCTAAACAGAAAAAAAAAACTAAATCAAAAATTGCTTTATTCTCTAACTGTGTTGTAAAAAATACATATAAATTACATAGTGATATAAAGTGTATGTAGCCAAAAACAATAATTGTCCCACATAAATCGAAGCCTCAAAGAGCCTCAACATGCTCGTAGCTGCTGAAAAGAGAGGAGGACATAACAAAAAATATGGACGGTCTTAAACGGGTTAAAGGAAAAACAAAACAACACAAAATGATGTTAGGGGATGACATTTTCAATAGGGTTCAATCGTCACTAACAATTTTGCATCCATATAAACTGTGCACCCAGTTGGTGGTTTCCACCACGGGTATCTACTTTGGGCGAGGGTTGCGGAAGACAATACAACAGCCACCATGGACCGGAAACAGACGTAAAAATCCTACGGTGAAGTCAAATAACTGCACGTTCCATCTAGGAGGTGTATTGCGTTTATTATGGGGTTGTTTAGTGCAAGAAATATCTTTCGTAATATCGATATTTTTAATTAGATGGACCCATACAGGGGTTAGACGCAGACTATTAATTTTAGATATGGAAACTTATACAAGAGCAGTAACGCTTTTTTTTGGATGCTATTTGTTGATCTGTGATAATTTGGCTCGGTAATTCTTTGTGACCGAAAGTTCAATTTAAAAGAGGATATTAACAGATGAGAATAATACATTAAGCTCTCTTTAGCTACATTAATTATACAATGTTATACAGCGAAACTTTAATAAAATGAAATGAAGTTTGATTATATAGTTTAATTAAGAACAATATTATTTTTTCTTTAATTTAGAGTTTTGAATATTTTTCAAACTAATATAGAATTTTAAGATTAATGCCAATTTTAGACAGCTAGAGTGCGACCACATATTATTGACACTATCAAACCCAAACCAAACTTAGATCCTCATAACACACCAGAAGAATCTAGGTTACTTTTTTTTACATTTTTTAGAACCAGTGGAGTTTTGGGTATTCTGTTTATAATGAAGAAAATAGAGCGTGGCAGCCTTGCAGTTGCCACATGGCTGTGGCCACTTTCCAGCTAAGGTCATAGAAGGAACGCCCATAGAGATATATAGGGCCTTTACTTCACATCTGTAAACCTCAGATTCTATACATAGGCAAAACTAGACTTTTTAATTGTTGGATTCCACATTAATCCAAAATGATGGCATGCTGCCTATATGGAGGTATTCTCCCGTTAGTAGCACAGCTTCTCAAGGTCACCATACACATCATTATCTCTGGTGGTGGCTTATCTCTACTGGGAACAAGACCATCTGGTGCTGAAATTCAACAGGTCAAATTCTTATGTCCCACAACATTATCTATTGAGGGAAAGTCATGATGACTCCATTAGATGGTGGGCCAGTACTGTCGAAATCAGTGAGTTAAGCTGACATTGTTCTAATATGTATAACTAGGTAAAGGGAGTATATCATAAAATATCTGGCACCTGATGAAGCCTGTACTGCAGAACTTAAAGGGAACCTGACACCTGTCTCATGCTACCCAAACCACAGGCAGCATGAATGAGATGGTATATTTTTCTCTGAGACGCTCCAGCATTTCAGAGAAAATATACTTTTTTTTGCAATGGAGGACACCAGTCAATTACATGGAACGGCGATGGAAAAGGCAACTGGGGAGCACTGAACTAGTCTATATCTATGGTCTGCAGAAGGATTTTTAAAGTATATTTTCTCTGAAATCCCAGAGTGCAGCCAGGATCTGATTCATGATGCTTCAGTTTGGGAAGCATGAATCAGGTGACAATTTCCGTTTAAGGGCTGTGAGGCATCATACTAGGGAGCCATACGGCCGGTCTTCTTACACCAGAGAATGCCTGCACATCACTGAATTATATCTTATTGTTCCTACACATTGATCTATTATAATCTAGTATGTTTTTATTTTAGAGAAACCTTTAATCAGGGGCAAATTTTAACAGAAGCAAAGAGATGTAGCAAAGAAGGTTCTTCAACAGATATAAGCTTACATATAAATGTGCTAAAATTATTTTACGACTAAGGGGTTATACTTCCCTGTTGACTTTTTTATAAATTTTTTTGTAATTTTATTTTTATTTGTATTTGTCTAGATATTACAGTAACATGTTTGGTAATGCTTCTCTTAATTTTCTCCAGATTCCCTCCCCACTTTGCTTCCAAAATCCTTTACTATATGAGTGGCATAGTCAATTATTATTCTTACTATAAAACACTATTATAGATCTACAATCTAAATAAAATGATCCATATTTTGGATTTTTCAACTACTGATCTACTTGACATGAATGCTTATGGTATGTCACTCTCCACAAGGAGAACCCTTACCCCTTAGACATCTATTCCTACTCAATGGTGTAAAATAGAGATCCATGTCTTAAAGAGGATTTCTAGGACAGAAAATAATTTTGGTTTGAGTAGGGAATGTAGTAATTAAAAAAAAAAAAAACCTATACCTATAGTTCCCTGTTTTTTCACTGTCAATGTCCGTACTGTTCATTGCTTACTTCCTGCAGTGATCCTGTGTTATACTTCACTCATGTGACAGCTGCAGCCAATCACTGGCCTCAACGGTGATGTTGACATGCATGGAGTGTAACCGCTAACAGTAGTGATTGGCTGCCACAGTAATACAATTAATATTGTCCATATAAAAGTCATGACAGTTTAGAGTTGGAAGGACCTCAAAGATCATCGTGTCCAACCCACAGCGCAACGCAATGCAGGAATCACTAAATCATCTCAGACAGGTGTCTGTCCAGCCTCTGTTTGAAGACTTCCATTGAAAGAGAACTCCCCACCTCTGGTGGCAGCCTGTTCCACTCATTGATCACTCTCACTGTCAAAAAGTTTTCTCTAATATCTAATCTGTATCTTCTACCATTCAGTTTCATTCCATTGCTTCTCGTGTGCAAATGAGACTAAGGATTATCCCTCTACATTGTAACACCCCTTGAGATATTTGTAGACAGCTATTAAGTCTCCTCTCAGTCTTCTTATATGCATGCTAAATATTCTCAGATCCTTTAACTGTTCCTCGTAGGACATACTTTGCAGTCCGCTCACCATCTTGGTAGCTCTTCTCTGTACTTGCTCCAGTTTTTCAATGTCTTTCTTAAAATGTGGTGCCCAGAACTGGACACAATATTCCAGATGAGGCCTGATCAAGGAGGAGTACAGGGGGATAATTACTTCACGTGATCTAGACTCTATGCTTCTCTTAATACATCCTAGACCTGTGTTTGCCTTTTTGCTGCTGCATCAGACTATTGACTCATGTGCAGTCTGTGATCTATTAGTGTACCCAAGTCTTTTTCACACGTGCTGTTGCTTAGTTCAATTCTTCCCATTCTGTAGATGTAATTTTCGTTTTTGTAGAATCTTGAGTGGACAACCTATTTGGCTGCAGTATCTCATGGCAATAAAGGACAATCACTGTGGTGTTCTAAAATCAGACTCATAAGACTCAGCTAATTGCAGAGATGGCTTCATTTGCAAAAGGGGATTTCATTATGAGTCAATTTATTTTAAAGCTACTTTGCAGAAATTAATATTAAACCACTAGAGCACCAGATATCGACAATAACCAACAGTATAACAAGAGCTGGGCATGCCTGGATAACCAGAGTCTAGCACAGCATGAGAGGAATGATAGACATCACTGGGTAACTTCCTTGGATTTTGATAAGCTAGAGGGCTAAATCAAAAGTGTTGCCTTCATTCATTCATTCATTCATTCATTCATTCATTCATTAATCTACCAATTATTTCAACCAGTTTCTTAACTGAAAGTCTATGTATCTACAGTATCTATTATCTATCTATTATATCTCTATTTATGTCTACGTTCACATTTGCGGTCTGCGCCGCATGCGTCATGCACCCCTATATTTAACATGGGGGCGCATGGACATGCGTCGCACTTGCGTTTTGCGCCGCATGCGTCCCTGCGGCGCACGCGTCCGGGCGCAGAGGACGCAGCAAGTTGCATTTTTGCTGCGTCCAAAATCAATCAAAAAAAGGACGCATGGGGCGCAAAACGCAGCATTGTGCATGCGTTTTGCTGCGTTTTTGTTTGCGTTGTGCGTTGCGGCGCCGACGCTGCGGCGCACAACGCAAATGTGAACGTAGCCTATCTTCTTTCTATATCATCTATCTTCTATCTATCTGTCTATCTATCTATCTATCTATCTATCTATCTATCTTCTATTATCTATCTATCATCTATGATCTATATATCAATCTATCTATCTATCTATCTAATCTAATATCTATCTATCTGTCTGTCTATCTAAGTATCTATCTATCTATCTATCTATCTATCTATCTATCTATCTATCTATCTATCTTTGATCATTACATACCTGGGCTTTATGATAAGACTTGTGAGATGAGCCATCTTTTTATTTTTATATTAATTATCAACGTAAGAATGTATGTTTGCACACTTTTTTTTAAATTGATGAATTAATTATCTGCACTTTAGTACACATAGCACTTTATAAAATTAGATAATGTATTTTTGATGCATTTATGGATTTTTCATATTTATCAGTCTAACTGATTGTAATTGAGGATGTCTTATTATTGTGTTAGCAGCCAAAAGGGTGGCTTTACACTATGGGTTAATGAAAGAATCCGTTTCTTCATTTAAATGGATTTGAGAGCTGCTTTCTTCATTCTGGAATATAATTTTTGGACATTTTGGTAATTGTCATTGGTGTTTGTACCTTCATCTGTAGTGCATCAATGCTGTGTTAAAGGAAATCTGTCGGAAGGATTTACAATACCCCAAACTATTTATATGCACATGTAGCTCTTTCAATCTATTAAAGACAAATTTATCAATACTTATACATAGCCATTCCGTGCATCAGTTACTGAGAAATCAGTGTTTGAATTTATATGTAAATGTACCTGAAGAGCTAATTGTAGATTTCAAACCTTTGTCACTCCCCATCCAGCAACGCCTCCTCTTGCTTGACTGACGACTCTTTTGACTGAACTTACGCAGCATAGAGGCTGTCAGAAAAATAGCAAGACATGGTGCTTGATAGCTATAGAGCTGGAGTGACAGAGACTTCAGATCTACACCCTCATTTACATATAGATTCAAACGCTGAACAAACTGGACATGCAAAGGTTCTGTTGGACTTGTCTTTGAAAGCACTACATCTATCTATCTTCTATCTAATAAGACAACCTGCAGTGGTGCTGATATTGGCTCAATAAAGTTACGACTGTGTAGTAGTGAAATTTTATAAATTAAAAAAAATATATAAAAGTGAAATCAACCCTTTCTTCCTTTAAGGCTTTATAGCCTTTGTATCCATTGCACTATGATTAAGCTGATACCTTTCCGAGCACACCACACTTTATCTTGTATCTACATTTAATTGTCTAGACCAGACCACTTACCACAACTTTTTTCTTTTCTTAATGCAGACATTTCTGACTTTCTACACCTGACTTAAGCCAGCGATATTATAACATCACTTTCCAGTGCACAATCTTGACAGGTTCACTACATTTAAAAAGGGCAGAGACATTTCATTTTCCGCTTCCACCACATGTCTGACTGCAAATAAAGCTAAAATAGCTCAGGTCACAGCACTGATAAAATAAATTTATAAGAGCGTCTAATGTATTTAGCGAGCACTCCTGCGAATGAGTGGCAGTCGCACAGGATGTTCTCCTAAACCACCAGCCTTGTTTGGATAAAAGGCATCTTTATGTGTTCTCGTGTGACGTCTTTGTGATGCTCAGCTGTGGCAATGTATCTGTTGCGGACTGACCACCTGGCTCATCTCTGAGTTTATGCTGTGCAATCTGTGTCGCTCCATTTTTTCTCCCCCTTTTAACAACACCGTTAAAATTATAGGTGACTGATGTAAAACCTTCCGCAAGGAGGAAGAAAGGATTTTGGTGCACGTTTCAATTATGCTGTGTTTAATGTAGGAGGGAAAACTCCATGAGTTATCTGTTGTGAATTTGGATTCTGGGCTCCCCCGGTGGCTACTGGTGGAATTGAACTTGTGACATCATCTTCCCTGTTCACCTGTTCTGATTAGATCTGGGTGTCGCTATATAACCTGGCTTCTCTGTTAGATGCTTGCCGGTCAACAATGTTATCAGAAGCCTCTCTGTGCTTGTTCCTGCTCCCAGACATCTACTAGATAAGTTGGACATTCGTCCATGTTTTGTTTTTGTATTTTGGTTCCAGTTCACAGCTGCAGTTTCGTTACTGTGTCTGGAAAGCTCTTGTTGATCAGGAATTGCCACTCTGGTATTATGAGTTAATGCCAGAGTCCTAAAGTAATTTCTGGATGTGTTTTGTTAGGGTTTTCTACTGACCATGAAAGTATGCTTTCTGTCTTCTGCTATCTAGAAAGCGGACCTCAAATTTGCTAAAACTATTTTCCTGCTGCGTTTGTTGTTTCATCTCATATCACCGCCAATATATGTGGGGGGCCTCTGTCTCCTTTTTGGGCATTTCTCTAGAGGTGAGTCAGGTCTTATATTTCCCTCTGCTAGCATTATTTAGTTCTCCGGCCGGCGCTGGGCATATAGGGATAAAAAGTAGGACATGCTACCTGGCTACTTCTAGATGATGCGGTAGGTTTAGTTCATGGTCAGTATAGTTACATCTTCCAAGAGCTTGTTCCTATTGAGGCTTATGCTAGTTCTCTGGCCATGGAGATCATGACAGTTTGACCGGCCCACTAAAGGGTTAAAATCCTTGGCTGAGAAAGGAGAGAAATAAGAAGTCTGCTGAAAATTTTTTTTTTTTTTTTTTTTTTTTTCTCTAGTAGTTAGTGTGCTCTTAATTGGATCACTTGCCAGTCTGTCTATGCTGCAGTCTTTCTTTTTTTTCTCTCTCCTTCTAATCTTTGAATGGCTCTATGTTCACCTGTCTATAATGGATCTACAGAGTGTAACTGCAGGTTTGAATAATCTCGCCACGAAAGTACAAAGTTTGCAAGATTTTGTTGTTCATGCTCCGGTATCAGAGCCGAGAATTCCTTTGCCGGAATTCTTCTCAGGGAATAGATCTAGCTTTCAGAATTTTAGAAATAATTGTAAGTTATTTTTGTCCCTGAAATCTCGTTCTGCTGGAGACCCTGCACAGCAGGTTGGGATTGTGATTTCCTTGCTCCGCGGCGACCCTCAAGATTGGGCTTTTGCATTGGCACCAGGGGATCCTGCGTTGCGCAATGTGGATGCGTTTTTTCTGGCCTTGGGCTTGCTGTATGAGGAACCTCATTTGGAACTTCAGGCAGAAAAAACTTTGATGTCCCTATCGCAGGGGCAAGATGAAGCTGAAATTTACTGCCAAAAATTCCGTAAATGGTCTGTGCTTACTCAGTGGAATGAGTGTGCCTTGGCGGCTACTTTCAGAGAGGGTCTTTCTGATGCCATTAAGGATGTTATGGTGGGGTTCCCTGTGCCTGCAAGTCTGAATGAGTCCATGACAATGGCCATTCAGATCGATAGGCGTCTGCGGGAGCGCAAACCAGTGCACCATCTGGCGGTGTCCACTGAGAAGACGCCAGAAAACATGCAGTGTGATAGAATTCTGTCCAGAAGCGAGCGGCAGAATTTTAGACGGAAAAATGGGTTGTGTTTCTATTGTGGGGATTCTACTCATGTTATATCAGCATGCTTTAAGCGTACTAAAAAGCTTGATAAATCCGTTCCCATTGGCACTTTACAGTCTAAATTTATTTTGTCTGTGACCCTGATTTGCTCTTTGTCATCTATTACTACGGACGCCTATATCGACTCTGGCGCCGCTTTGAGTCTTATGGATTGGTCCTTTGCCAATCGTTGTGGGTATGATTTAGAGCCTTTGGAGACTCTTATTCCTCTGAAGGGGATTGACTCCACCCCATTGGCTAATAATAAACCACAATACTGGACACAAGTGACTATGTGTATTAATCCGGATCACCAGGAGACTATTCGTTTTCTGGTGCTGTATAATCTACATGATGATTTGGTGCTGGGATTGCCATGGCTGCAGTCTCACAACCCAGTCCTTGACTGGAGAGCTATGTCTGTGTTGAGCTGGGGATGTAAGGGGACTCATGGGGACGTACCTTTGGTGTCCATTTCATCATCTATTCCCTCTGAAATCCCTGAGTTCCTGTCTGATTATCGTGACGTCTTTGAAGAACCCAAGCTGGGTTCACTACCTCCGCACCGTGAGTGCGATTGTGCTATAGATTTAATTCCGGGTAGTAAATACCCAAAGGGTCGTTTATTTAATCTGTCTGTGCCTGAACATACTGCTATGCGAGAATATATAAAGGAGTCCTTGGAGAAGGGACATATTCGTCCATCGTCATCTCCCTTAGGAGCCGGTTTTTTCTTTGTGTCAAAAAAAGACGGCTCTTTGAGACCATGTATTGATTATCGGCTTTTGAATAAAATCACGGTTAAATATCAATACCCATTGCCGTTGCTGACTGATTTGTTTGCTCGCATAAAGGGGGCCAAGTGGTTCTCTAAGATTGATCTCCGTGGGGCGTATAATTTGGTGCGGATCAGGCAGGGGGATGAGTGGAAAACCGCATTTAATACGCCCGAGGGCCACTTTGAGTATTTGGTGATGCCTTTTGGTCTTTCTAATGCCCCTTCAGTCTTCCAGTCCTTTATGCATGATATTTTCCGCGATTTTTTGGATAAATTTATGATAGTGTATCTGGATGATATTCTGATTTTTTCGGATGATTGGGACTCTCATGTCCGGCAAGTTAAGAGGGTTTTTCAGGTTTTGCGGTCTAATTCTCTGTGTGTCAAGGGTTCTAAGTGCGTTTTTGGGGTTCAGAGAATTTCCTTTTTGGGATATATTTTTTCTCCCTCTTCCATTGAGATGGATCCTGTCAAGGTTCAAGCTATTTGTGATTGGACGCAGCCCTCTTCTCTTAAAAGTCTTCAGAAATTTTTGGGCTTTGCCAACTTTTATCGTCGATTTATTTCTGGTTTTTCGGATGTCGTTAAGCCATTGACCGATTTGACTAGACAGGGTGCTGATGTTGCTAATTGGTCCCCTGATGCTGTGGAGGCCTTTCAGGAGCTTAAGCGCCGTTTTTCTTCTGCCCCTGTGTTGCGTCAGCCTGATGTGACTCTTCCTTTTCAGGTTGAGGTCGACGCTTCTGAGATCGGGGCTGGGGCAGTGTTGTCGCAGAAAAGTTCTGACTGCGCCGTGATGAGGCCTTGTGCCTTCTTTTCCCGTAAATTTTCACCCGCTGAGCGGAATTATGATGTTGGGAATCGGGAGCTTTTGGCCATGAAGTGGGCGTTTGAGGAGTGGCGCCATTGGCTCGAGGGGGCCAGACATCAGGTGGTGGTATTGACTGACCACAAAAATTTGATCTATCTTGAGACCGCCAGGCGCCTGAATCCTAGACAGGCGCGCTGGTCATTATTTTTCTCTCGGTTTAATTTTGTGGTATCGTACCTACCGGGTTCTAAGAATGTTAAGGCGGATGCCCTTTCTAGGAGTTTTGAGCCTGATTCACCCGGCAACTCTGACCCCACAGGTATTCTTAAGGAGGGAGTTATCTTGTCAGCCGTTTCTCCAGACCTGCGGCGGGCCTTGCAGGAGTTTCAGGCGGATAGACCGGATCGTTGTCCGCCTGATAGGTTGTTTGTTCCTGATGATTGGACCAGTAGAGTCATCTCTGAGGTACATTCTTCTGCATTGGCAGGTCATCCTGGAATTTTTGGTACCAGGGATTTGGTGGCAAGATCCTTCTGGTGGCCTTCCCTGTCACGAGATGTGCGAGGCTTTGTGCAGTCTTGTGACGTTTGTGCTCGGGCCAAGCCTTGTTGTTCTCGGGCTAGTGGATTATTGTTGCCCTTGCCTATTCCTAAGAGGCCTTGGACACACATCTCGATGGATTTTATTTCAGATCTGCCTGTTTCTCAGAAGATGTCTGTCATCTGGGTGGTGTGTGACCGTTTTTCTAAGATGGTCCATTTGGTTCCCCTGCCCAAATTGCCTTCTTCTTCCGAGTTGGTGCCCCTGTTTTTTCAAAATGTTGTTCGTTTGCATGGTATTCCTGAGAATATCGTTTCTGACAGAGGAACCCAATTTGTGTCTAGATTTTGGCGGGCATTCTGTGCTAGGATGGGCATAGATTTGTCTTTTTCGTCTGCTTTTCACCCTCAGACTAATGGCCAGACCGAGCGGACTAATCAGACCCTGGAGACATATCTGAGGTGTTTTGTGTCTGCTGACCAGGATGATTGGGTTGCTTTTTTGCCATTGGCGGAGTTCGCCCTCAATAATCGGGCCAGCTCTGCCACTTTGGTGTCCCCGTTTTTCTGTAATTCGGGGTTCCACCCTCGATTTTCCTCCGGTCAGATGGAATCCTCGGATTGTCCTGGAGTGGATGCGGTGGTGGAGAGATTGCATCATATCTGGGGGCAGGTGATGGACAATTTAAAGTTGTCCCAGGAGAAGACTCAGCTTTTTGCCAACCGTCACCGTCGTGTTGGTCCTCGGCTTTGTGTTGGAGATTTGGTGTGGTTGTCTTCTCGTTTTGTCCCTATGAGGGTCTCATCTCCTAAGTTTAAGCCTCGGTTCATCGGTCCGTATAAAATATTGGAGATTCTTAACCCTGTTTCCTTCCGTTTGGACCTCCCTGCATCCTTTTCTATTCATAACGTTTTTCATCGGTCGTTATTGCGCAGGTATGAGGCACCGATTGTGCCTTCCGTTGAGCCTCCTGCTCCGGTGTTGGTTGAGGGTGAGTTGGAGTACGTTGTGGAAAAAATCCTAGACTCCCGTGTTTCCAGACGGAGACTCCAGTATCTGGTCAAGTGGAAGGGATACGGCCAGGAGGACAATTCTTGGGTCACTGCATCGGATGTTCATGCCTCTGATCTGGTTCGTGCCTTTCATAGGGCCCATCCTGATCGCCCTGGTGGTTCTGGTGAGGGTTCGGTGCCCCCTCCTTGAGGGGGGGGTACTGTTGTGAATTTGGATTCTGGGCTCCCCCGGTGGCTACTGGTGGAATTGAACTTGTGACATCATCTTCCCTGTTCACCTGTTCTGATTAGATCTGGGTGTCGCTATATAACCTGGCTTCTCTGTTAGATGCTTGCCGGTCAACAATGTTATCAGAAGCCTCTCTGTGCTTGTTCCTGCTCCCAGACATCTACTAGATAAGTTGGACATTCGTCCATGTTTTGTTTTTGTATTTTGGTTCCAGTTCACAGCTGCAGTTTCGTTACTGTGTCTGGAAAGCTCTTGTTGATCAGGAATTGCCACTCTGGTATTATGAGTTAATGCCAGAGTCCTAAAGTAATTTCTGGATGTGTTTTGTTAGGGTTTTCTACTGACCATGAAAGTATGCTTTCTGTCTTCTGCTATCTAGAAAGCGGACCTCAAATTTGCTAAAACTATTTTCCTGCTGCGTTTGTTGTTTCATCTCATATCACCGCCAATATATGTGGGGGGCCTCTGTCTCCTTTTTGGGCATTTCTCTAGAGGTGAGTCAGGTCTTATATTTCCCTCTGCTAGCATTATTTAGTTCTCCGGCCGGCGCTGGGCATATAGGGATAAAAAGTAGGACATGCTACCTGGCTACTTCTAGATGATGCGGTAGGTTTAGTTCATGGTCAGTATAGTTACATCTTCCAAGAGCTTGTTCCTATTGAGGCTTATGCTAGTTCTCTGGCCATGGAGATCATGACAGTTATCGAGCCCACACAGCAGAAAGTCAGCAACGTAAACCACATTAACTAAAAATGGAACTTGTACGACTGGCGGAAAAATACATAAATAAATGTAGAGGGGAAAGAGAGAAATTCATCTGAAATCTACTTAGCACAACCCACTTGTAAGATCACCAAGGAATTGTGTTCATTTACCGCCAGCGCAGCAGACATTGCTTATATTACTGCTTAGATTGCTCGGCAAAAATAAAGCAATGGAGGGTGAAGAAATTGCTTGTGAATAGAAGACGGGAGAAAGAAAGTTAGGTCTAGTCATCTGCTTTACTATTAATTGCTTATTGAACTTATGCACTTAATATTTGACCCAACTATTTTGCTGTCTTGTCCATGCTCCACCTGGAAGAAATAGACCAACGCATCAACTAGGAGGACATTCTTAAATGTTCATCTACATTTTTCCAGTGTTATTAACATTGTATACTTTTCTATGTATTGTGTTCTAGGTAACGCAAGTTAAGGGCATCTCAGTGAAGTCCATCAAAAGTATGAAGGTTACATTTCAAATAAAGAAGTATTCCATTTGTGCTCATTTAAAGGATATGCACAGGGTATTAAATAAATGTATAGAAGATGCAAGTTCCATCAATGGGACTTGCATCTATTTTCATAATGGGAACTTGATACAATCTGGTTTCAGTGGAGAGGTGGTTGAAATTCCCCTAAATTTGTATGGTAACAATTCATCTATTATACGGTACGTTTATGCTCAAAACACATAACTCTGGGCCCATCTCTCCAAACAAGCCTACTTCACCACCTTGATCAACTTACTATTCAACACACTTTCTTCTCGGTCATTAAGTGCAGGCCCTTATCGCTAACTTCATCAATGACAATTTGTCTACTTATTTCAAAGAAAAAAAATGACAATATCTGACTGGTAATTTTTTCCCAACTCCGTAATATAATGGATCCTTCCTTCTTGCACTTCATCAAGAGCACTTTCCGTGTGGGAATTGGTCTCAGAATAAGAAGTTAACAGGATCCTTGCATCTTCTTGCCTTACTACCTGCACCAGCAAACCTATTCCCTTACACCTTCTCCAATCCCTTTCTCTGGCTGTCAATACCCACATAACTAAAATATCTAACCTCTCTATTTCATCCATTATCTTTCCCTTCTACTTCAAAAATGCCATGATAACCCCTTGACTAAAAAAAATCCCTTGACCAGAACTGTTCTGCTAAGAATAGACCTGTTTCTAACCTCCACGTCATCTCAAAACTCGGAACAGTTGGTCCTCTCTTTGTCTCATCTTTCATCTTTCAGATAATTCCCTTCTTGACCATTTAAAATCTAGTTTCGACTCTCTACCACAACTGCCCTTATAAAAGGCTTTAAAGATCTACTAACAGCAAACTCTAATCGTCACTACTCTCTTCTGCTTCTCCTGTATCTCTTGGCAATATTTGACACTGTGGATCATCAACAACTTCTCACTATGATCAATTCTATTGGTCTAAAAGATACCGTTCTCTCTCGGTTCTCCAGACACCTCTCTGACCACTCATTCACTGTTTCATTTGCTGGCTGTTCTTCACCTTACTATTGGGGTCTCTGAGGGTTCAGTCCTAGGTCCTCTCCTATTTTCTCTATACAACGTCTGTATTTCAGAAATTATCAGCAGATTTGGTTTTTCAGTACCATCTATAGCTGATGAAACCCTATTATACACATTGTTTTTGATGTCACCCCTACATTACTGGAAAATACGAGGATTGCCCCGTATCTCTAACATCATGTCCTCCCTATATCTAAAACTGAATCTTTACAAAACTTAACTCCTTGTGTTTCCCTTCTATACTCAACTACCTAAACACAATATTGCCATTTTCATCAAAGGTTCTGCTTTAACTACCAAGCGGCATGCTTACTGTTTTGGGGTTAAACTTGACTCTTATCTTTTCTTCACTCATATTATATGATCACTTGCTCACTCATGTCACCGACACCTCAAAATATCTGAAGAATTTGAGCTTTTCTAATCTTTGTCTCTGCAAAGATATTTACTGTTGCTCTGATTCATTTCCATTTGGACTACTGCAACTCTATACTAATTGGTCTCCTTATTAACTATCTACTCTCCAATCTATTCTGAATGCAGCAGCCATGGTCATGTTTATGTTCAGCTACTACACTGGTGCCTTCAATTTGTGCCAATCATTGCACTGGTTTCCAATCCGCTGCATAGTATAAACTGATTACTCTCACCCACAAAGCTCTCCATAGTTTTCCACCACATTACAACTCCTCCATCATCTCTATTCACTACTCTACCCATGCTCTCTGTTCCCTTAATAACCTAAAACTAATCTTCTATAATCCAAATTTCCCAATCCTGTATCCAAGACTTCTCATGTGCAGCTCTCTGGAATGCACTAGTCCACACAATCTGGATAATTCCCAGTATCCATGTTTTAATCTTTCTCTAGAAATACATTACTTTAGACTGGCCCATCACCTCACATCACTAATCTGACAATTCTCTGCTCACCTTTCCTAACTTTTCCTTACTATCTTGTCTCTCCTATCATCTCCACATCCTCCTTGGAGGGTTTCCACACTCTCCTTGCACTCAATACCACACTGAATCTATAATTATACAGAGATTGTCTGATACCTGGTCCATGCAATGTTATTTGAATGGCCTTACTTATTATATTAATAACAGGTCAATGCAATACAATTTTTTTTTACCCATTTTCTCAACAGATTATAAGTAGGGTTGAGCGAAACGGGTCGGCCATTTTCAGAAGTCGCCAACTTTTGGCAAAGTCGGGTTTCATGAAACCCGACCCGACCCCTGTGTGGGGTCGGCCATGAGGTCGGCGATCTTCTGAATCTGGTATCGGAATTCCGATACCGAGTTCCGATATGTTTGCGATATGGGGAATCGGTATCGGAATCCATATTTAAGTGTAAAATAAAGAATCAAAATAAAAAATATTGATATACTCACCCTCGGACGCGCCCTGGTACTAACCGGCAGCCTTCCTTCCTAAGAATGAGCGCGTGAATGACCTGCGGTGACGTCGCGGCTTGTGATTGGTCGCATGAGCGGTCACATGGGCGGTCACGCGACCAATCACAAGCCGCGACGTCATCTAAGGTCCTTCACGTGCTCATTCTTAGGAAGGAAGGCTGCCGGAAAGAAGCAGGGCGCGTCCAAGGGTGAGTATATTCCTACTAGGTATATACTCACCCTCGGACGCGCCCTGCTTCTTTCCGGCAGCCTTCCTTCCTAAGAATGAGCACGTGAAGGACCTTAGATGACGTCGCGGCTTGTGATTGGTCGCGTGACCGCCCATGTGACCGCTCACGCGACCAATCACAAGCCGCGACGTCACCGCAGGTCATTCACGCGCTCATTCTTAGGAAGGAAGGCTGCCGGTTAGTACCAGGGCGCGTCCGAGGGTGAGTATATCAATATTTTTTATTTTGATTCTTTATTTTACACATTAATATGGATCCCAGGGCCTGAAGGAGAGTTTCCTCTCCTTCAGACCCTGGGAACCATAGTATCCCATTGCACTGCATTAGGTTTCGTGTTTCGGCCGACCCCGACCCCGACTTTTTTATAGGATCGGCCGATTTCACTCAACCCGACTTTTGAGAAAGTTGGGTTTCGTGAAACCTGACCCGATCCTATAAAAATAAAAGTCGCTCAACCCTAATTATAAGCTTTTAAGCAGAGCCTTATCATCTTAGTGTTTGCTGAATTGTGTGTTACTTTGTAATGTCTTACTTTGTTTGTCCCCTTTGAATTGTAAAGTGCTGCGGAATATATTGGCGTTAGAAAAAAATGTGTGTATTTTTATTATGGAAAGAGACCGGGCTGCTTCTGCAATAAGGCAAAATGAGGATCTTGGTTTCGGCTGTGGTCTAAGGTTTGTATTAGGGGGTTTAAAAATTGCTTCCCACTGAGATCCCCACCTAAAAACTAAAGGTACCTTCACACTAAATGATATCGCTAGCGATCCGTGACATTGCAGCGTTCCTGGCTAGCGATATCGTTGTGTTTGACAGGCAGCAGCGATCAGGATCCTGCTGTGCCATCGTTGGTCGGAGAACAAAGTCCAGAACTTTATTTCGTCGCTGGATCTCCCGTAGACATCGCTGGATCGGTGTGTGTGACACCGATCCAGCGATGTCTTCACTGGTAACCAGGGTAAACATCGGGTTACTAAGCGCAGGGCCGCGCTTAGTAACCCGATGTTTACCCTGGTTACCAGGGGACTTCGGCATTGTTGGTCGCTGGAGAGCCGTCTGTGTGACAGCTCTCCAGCGACCACACAGCGACTAAACAGCGACGCTGCAGCGATCGGCATCGTTGTCTGTATCGCTGCAGCGTCGCTTAGTGTGAAGGTACCTTAAGACTTGGTTCACAGCATGAAGCCGACTGGAGTGTGAGGAGCTTAGCCCACTCCACATGTGGTAGATGCATCTGGCAATAACTGAACTGTTAACAATGTAGATGTCGCTGGATATGCCATCAATGTATAGGATGGGAATACCACTGTAATGCCTAAGAATCGTTAGAGAAATGCTGTCTAACATTGGCATGGATTCAAAGGATTAATGACCTAAGAAGTGTAATGTCAAAATACTTATATTAAACCACTACGTTTTAACATTATGATATTTTTAGGTTCTTTGCTGGTGTTGTCTAACTTTTTAATATGAAGTGTCAGTTTATACTGGTCTAAGATCTATTTTCTATGTTCAAGAGGGAATGTATTGTTTACCAAATGTTAATACGCTAACTTTTTCCAGGAAAACCCAAGTTTGTGGTTACAAATTGATATCTTTTTGATCAATACTAATACAAATGACGTGTACCATGAAAGTTTTTTTCCCCCTTCCACGCTTAATGCACTGTCACTGATGAGTTTCCAAATTTGCACAAAGCACTTCAGTGCAAAATATCTACTATCTAACAATCCTAAAATGTATACAGGCCTTAAGTTGCAAGTATGACTCCACATAACCTACAATGCCTTAAATTAATCATCTTATCATCTGTGTATCTGAAGAGCTTTTCTGTACTTCTGGTTATAGTGTATGTCTCAAGCTCTGAACCATTTAAAGGGAATCTGTCAGCAGGCTTTTGCTACCTCATCTGAGAGCAGCATGATGTAGGGACAGAGACCCTGAATCCAATGAAATATCACTAAGATTACTGCGTGTAACCATTCTGATACAATCAGAGCTTATAGATTTAGCAACACAGCAGAGCTGAGAAAGCTAACCCCGCCCACACCAGGCTTTCACTGTACATAGCTATAGACAGTGAGCTGCTTATCACAAAAGAGGGTGGAGTCGGACTTGGAAGCACATGGCCATCTGTCTGACACAGCAAGGTTAATCACAAGATGACTAAAGCTTCAGTCTAAGCAGATAACAGCACACAACCGCACATGAGGCACATCGTTGAGTCCAGTGCTTCAAAAGTCTGCCGAAAGATTCCCTTTAACGTAAAGGGGTTGTCGCATTATCTTAAATGGGTACAATTGCAAAATGCTTGCAAAAAGAAGCAGCTTTGCAATTTACTTGTTATTAAAGATTCTCTCTATTCCCAAGAAGGGAGTAAGCTTTAATTTCAGAGTTTACTGCTATTTACCTAGGTAATTGCTCACCGCTGTCTCACTACCAGCAGTGGGTGGTCTCCTAAGCAAGAAGTGCAGTGATTTCACACTATTTCATTTAGAGCTTGTAAGTGCTGCTCTGCAGCTGCACGGATTGCTGGATCTAGTCAGCTTTAATGCCCCTACACTCCTCTAATGATTGAGCACCAGATACAGGGCACAGCTCGGATTAGTGGCACAACTCTGACGTTGCCCTGAACTATTAATGAATCAGGAGCATGATATTCCCCTGCAAGCTGAAAGCTGGGTGGCTAAGGCTGCTTTCACACATCAGGCTTTTTGCTTCAGGCTAAATCTGGCTCTTTAGAGAAAAACCGGAACCGGTTTTTCACCTATTGACTTGTATTAGCGCCGGATCGCGCCGCATGGCCCAGCGTTCCTTCCATTTTTTTCCGGATTCCGGCTTCTGAAAAAAATATCTACTGCAACGTTTTTTGTCTCCTGCGAAAAAGCCTGAAGCGCCGGCTGTTTGCTACAATGAAAGCCTATGGGAGCCGGAAGGTGCCGGATCTGGCGGCCTGATCCGGTTTTTTAAATTGAGCATGCTCCAAATTTTTTTTTATCCAATAATCTAGATAGGCTACCCGGATCCGTAAAAAAAACGGATCCGCTGCATCAGTTTTTCACAATCTACGCCGGATTCAGTTTTTCCAACACTCGCCGGATTTAGCCTGATACTGAAGACCTGATGTGTGAAAGTTGTCTAAGAAATAGAAGATGAGACAATCTGTTAACTGTCACCCAACAGGATTTAGATACTGGCATATGAAAGCATATTACGAGTGTAACTGAAGTTCACCTACAGTATTTAGATAAAACAGACAAAACTAAACATTGGTGTGAAAATGTCAAATGTAGACAATCATTTTTTAACCATATGGGTAAAATCTAGCTTTTATACAGTTCAATAGACAAATGAGGACAAAATGACAAGAACTTATACAAACTAAGGCAGTGACCATATCCCTCTAGCCATAGTCAAACTAAGGTCCTCCAGCAGGCCAGTGTCACCACCCAGCACACCCGGGCAAGTGCTGGGGCCCTGAAAAAGCAGGCGTCCCCACTCGCCGTCGGGGCCCTGGCCCTGTACAGGTCTAACGGAGCTGCTTGATGGCCGTCACTTTAACAGACATGGCCACGCACAGTGTAGCTGCGTCTCCTAGTAAGGATGCTGACAAGCAAAATTAAAAGCGCAATGCCCGCATGGCCGCATCATTACTAGCAGACACAGCCACAAAATGCACTGTGCACGGCCATGTCAAAATGAAGGCCATCAAACAGCGCACCCTCCACAGCCACATGCCAGAGGAGCTGGATGGGAGACAAGCTGGGGGAGGGGAGTGAGGCTTGTTGGCAGCTTCCCCATATTAAAAATATTTCTAATGCGTCTGTATGTCTGTGTGTGTGCATGCATGATGTGTATAGCTATGTACATCAGTGTGTATGACTGTGTATATATTTATGTCTGTTCATATGTATTTTGAGACTTATTCTTCAAATATGCATATGTACGTATGCCTGTATGTATCTTTAGGTATGTGTCTGGTTTTGCATGTCTGCATATTGTGTATGTGCATATCTGCATATTGTATGCATGCATGTCTGCATACTGTGTGCGTGCATGTCTGCGTATTGTGGGTGTGCATGGCTGTGCATTCTGTGTGCATGTCTGTGTATTGTGTGTGCATGTCTTCATATTGTATTTGTGCATGCCTGTGTACTGTGTGTGTGCATGTCTGTGTACTGGGTGTGTGCATGTCTGTGTACTGGGTGTGTGCATGTCTGTGTACTGTGTGTGCATGCCTGTGTACTGGGTGTGTGCATGTCTGTGTACTGGGTGTGTGCATGTCTGTGTACTGGGTGTGTGCATGTCTGTGTACTGGGTGTGTGCATGTCTGTGTACTGGGTGTGTGCATGTCTGTGTACTGTGTGTGCATGCCTGTGTACTGGGTGTGTGCATGTCTGTGTACTGGGTGTGTGCATGTCTGTGTACTGGGTGTGTGCATGTCTGTGTACTGTGTGTGTGCATGTCTGTGTATTGTGTGTGCAAGTCTTCATATTGTATTTGTGCATGTCTGTGTATTGGGTGTGTGCATGTCTGTGTACTGTGTGTGTGCATGTCTGTGTATTGTGTGTGCATGTCTTCATATTGTATTTGTGCATGTCTGTGTATTGGGTGTGTGCATGTCTGTGTACTGGGTGTGTGCATGCCTGTGTACTGGGTGTGTGCATGTCTGTGTACTGGGTGTGTGCATGTCTGTGTATTGGGTGTGTGCATGTCTATGTACTGTGTGTATGCATGTCTTCGTATTTTATGTGTGTGTCACGATCCATTTTTGGATTTGTGGCAGCTCTGGTTCCACTTTGTTTAAATGTAGCTTTTTCCTTTCAGTCCATCGGGGGTTAATGTCAGTTTCCACCCCCTGCCAATCTGGTGTAACTGGAGTGTTGCTGGGTCAGCTGATGTGGTGGTGACCACTCCCACCATCCTTTCAATAGTCACCTGATGCATCAGCTGACTGTTGGTGATAGAGTTTATATTTGGAGACCAGCCTAGCAGGAGCAGCTCTCTGGTATAAGTCACTTCTGGTGTTTGGAGTCCTGTTGCTGTGCTATCTGTGGTGTAGAGCTTGGCAGTGGTGTCAGGAAGCTACGTGCTGTATTTTCACCTTGTCCCTTTGGTGTTTGTCACTGTCCCCTGTGTATTATTTGCATTGGTGAGGCTGGTGCTCCTTGCCGGCCAGTGTACTAGCCAGGGTAGTATTAGGTGACAGCGAGGGACTTAAGTTTGTGACGGCGGCGGGGGGGAAGGACCCGCTTAGAACGTTAGGGGAGTTCAGGGACAGGTTCAGGTTTGAGCTCAGGTGGTGACCATCCCCCATTTCCCTATCTATAGGGCCTTCCTGTCCCCAATACCATCCCGTGGTGTTTGTGCTGCGCCGTCCGCTGACTGACCATCCGTTGGGTCGCAATTAGTGTTGAGCATTCCGATACTGCAAGTATCGGGTATCGGCCGATACTTGCTGTATCGGAATTTCCGATACCGAGATCCGATACTTTTGTGGTATCGGGTATCGGGTATCGCAACAACATTAATGTAATAATGTGTAAAAAAGAGAATTAAAATAAAAAATATCGCTATACTCACCTGTCCGACGCAGCCGGGATCTCAGCGAGGGAACCGGCAGCGTTGTTTGTTTAAATTTCGCGCTTTTACTTGGTTACGTGAAGTCCCGGCTTGTGATTGGTCAGGGCGGCCATGTTGCCGGGACGCGGACCAATCACAGCAAGCCGTGACGAAATTACGTCACGGCTTGCTGTGATTGGTCCGCGTCCCGGCAACATGGCCGCCATTAACCAATCACAAGCCGTGACGTCACGGGAGGCTGGACATGCGCGTATTTTGAAAAGCGCGCGTGTCCAGCCTCCAGTGACGTCCCGGCAACATGGCCGCCATTAACCAATCACAAGCCGGGACGTCACGGGAGGCTGGACATGCGCGTATTTTGAAAAGCGCGCGTGTCCAGCCTCCAGTGACGTCCCGGCAACATGGCCGCCATTAACCAATCACAAGCCGGGACGTCACGGGAGGCTGGACATGCGCGTATTTTGAAAAGCGCGCGTGTCCAGCCTCCAGTGACGTCCCGGCAACATGGCCGCCATTAACCAATCACAAGCCGGGACGTCACGGGAGGCTGGACATGCGCGTATTTTGAAAAGCGCGCGTGTCCAGCCTCCAGTGACGTCCCGGCAACATGGCCGCCATTAACCAATCACAAGCCGGGACGTCACGGGAGGCTGGACATGCGCGTATTTTGAAAAGCGCGCGTGTCCAGCCTCCCGTGACGTCACGGCTTGTGATTGGTTAATGGCGGCCATGTTGCCGGGACGCGGACCAATCACAGCAAGCCGTGACGTAATTTCGTCACGGCTTGCTGTGATTGGTCCGCGTCCCGGCAACATGGCGCCGTGACCAATCATAAGCCGGGACGTCACTGGAGGCTGGACACGCGCGCTTTTCAAAATACGCGCATGTCCAGCCTCCCGTGACGTCACGGCTTGTGATTGGTTAATGGCGGCCATGTTGCCGGGACGCGGACCAATCACAGCAAGCCGTGACGTAATTTCGTCACGGCTTGCTGTGATTGGTCCGCGTCCCGGCAACATGGCCGCCCTGACCAATCACAAGCCGGGACCTCACGTAACCAAGTAAAAGCGCGAATTTTAAACAAACAACGCTGCCGGTTCCCTCGCTGAGGTCCCGGCTGCGTCGGACAGGTGAGTATAGCGATATTTTTTATTTTAATTCTTTCTTTTACACATTAATATGGATCCCAGGGCCTGAAGGAGAGTTTCCTCTCCTTCAGACCCTGGGAACCATCAGGAATACCGTCCGATACCTGAGTCCCATTGACTTGTATTGGTATTGGGTATCGGTATCGGATTGGATCCGATACTTTGCCGGTATCGGCCGATACTTTCCGATACCGATACTTTCAAGTATCGGACGGTATCGCTCAACACTAGTCGCAATACATATCGTAACAGTGTGCATGTCTGCGTATTGTATGTGCATGTATGCGTACTGTGTGTGTACATGTCTTTGTACTGTATGAGTGCATATCTGTTTACTGTATGAGTACATGTCGGTTTACTGTATGTGTGTGCATGTCTGTGTCCTATATGAATGCATGTCTATGTACTGTATGTCTGTGCATGTCTGTACCGTATGAGTGCATGTCTGTGTACTGTATATGTGTGCATGTTTGTGTACTGTATGTGTTTGCATGTCTGTGTACTATATGAGTGCATGTCTGTGTACTGTATGTGTGGGCATGTCTGTTACTGTATGAGTGCATGTCTGTGTACTGTATGAGTGCATGTCTGTGCACTGTGTGTGCATGTCTGCATATTGTGTGTGCATGTCTGTGTACTGTATGAGTTCATGTCTGTGTATTGCATGTGTGTGCATGTCTGCATATTGTGTGTGTGCATGTCTGTGTACTGTATCAGGGCATGTCTATGTATTGTATGTGTCTGCATTTCTGCATATTGTGTGTGCATGTCTGTGTACTGCATGAGTGCATGTTTGTGTACTGTATGCGTGCATGTCTGTGTACTGTATGTGTGTGCATGTCTGTGTACTGTATGTGTGCATGTCTGTGTACTGTATGTGTGTACATTTCTGCGTATTGTGTGTGTGTGCATTTCTGTGTACTGTATCAGTGCATGTCTATGTACTGTATGTGTGTGCATGTCTGTGTACTGTATTTGTGTGCATTTCTGCGTATTGTGTGAGTGCATGTCTGTGTACTGTATGTGTGTGCATGTCTGCATACAGTGTATGTGTGCATGTCTGCGTACTGTGTATGTGCATGTCTGTGTACTGTATGACTGCATGTCTGTGTACTGTATGTGTGTGCATGTCTGTGTACTGTATGTGTGTGCATGTCTGTGTACTGTATGTGTGTGAATGTCTGCGTAGGGTGTATGTGCATGTCTGTGTATTGTATGTGTGCATGTCTGAGTACTGTATCTGTGTACATGTCTGCGTACTCTGTATGTGCATGTCTGCGTACTGTGTATGTGCATGTCTGCGTACTGTGTATGTGCATGTCTGCGTACTGTATGACTGCATGTCTGTGTACTGTATGTGTGTGCATGTCTGTGTACTGTATGTGTGTGAATGTCTGCGTAGGGTGTATGTGCATGTCTGTGTATTGTATGTGTGCATGTCTGAGTACTGTATCTGTGTACATGTCTGCGTACTCTGTATGTGCATGTCTGCGTACTGTGTATGTGCATGTCTGCGTACTGTGTATGTGCATGTCTGCGTACTGTGTATGTGCATGTCTGTGTACTGTATCTGTGTACATGTCTGCGTACTGTACGAGTGCATGTCTGTGTTCTGTATCTGTGTACATGTCTGTGTACTGTATGTGTGTGCATGTCTGCATATGTGAAAGATGTGTTGTATACCGATGTTTATCTGCTATATCTCTGCATCATGAATTGTGGTATGTCTTATAGGAACCTACTGAGACGCTATCGCCCAGGGCCCACGAAAACCTGGAGCCGGCCCTGTCCTCAGCCATAGTCTTGTCTAAGGTTTGTGGCTTTCGGGAATGTTTGGGTGGCATAGTAATCAGCTGGAAAAGGAAATGTTAACATCATTATATTTCAGATATTTAGATACAGATTTTGAGCTTCGTGCTCCAGTGGTCTAAGGCACAAGTGCAGTAATCCGCAATTATCACATACTTTAGACATGGAAGGAATTTTTTTTGTTCTGTCACCATAAGAATTGTGCAATATAAGATTACCTTGTGTTACTGCGGTACATTTCACTGATCTTCTCATTCTGTAACCAGTCTGAGTATCCAGGTCACTTTGGGCCATATCATTCCATTTTGTAGTTATCTTGAGGTGTTCTGCCAGTCAGACAAATGGAGATGATCAGCCCTCCTTACGTAATGTGGCAATGACTTTTGGGTGAGGTTAACGAGAAACTTCACCTTACACACATTTCACATGAATACATAAATGGGACATTCACTGTGATTCTAACTCAGCTAAAGAGGTTGGCCACTACTTGGACATTCCCTTTCTAAATAAAGCAGTCCCTCTTGAAAAAACAAAACAGATACTCACCTCCTGCACGTTCTAGCTTGTTGGTACCGGGCCTTCGAGGGTTGTTATGCACCATGAGCCCTGCAATCAATCAGTGACCGCTACTGGGTGGCTGAGCCCTCACTTCTTCAAGGTTTATCCAAAGGAAGTGAGTGCAGAAGCCCAGTAGTGGCCTCTGATTGGCTGCAGGGCTCAAATGGCATAATAAGGTCACGAGTGCCCTGGGTGATCCGGGGCCGGTGTGGGAGTTGAGTGTTATTCATATGTTACATAGGGGGACTACTTCATTTAAAAAGGGATTATCCCGGTAGTAGACCACGACTTTAATATCTCTAGCAATGGTATTTTCTTAGACCTTGAGACTGTGCTGCTTTGGTGAATAAAGCAATTGTCAAATAAATATATGAGGGATAAAAAAAAACTCTTTATGTTGATCTCATAGTTAAATATATACGTACAGTAAAAAATGGAGTTGCCCTTTAACCTCGCAAGTCAATTGCTGGTATATTGTATTATGTGAACTATCAAACCTCAAACAGAAGTTTCTTTTTCACATCTACATTTCCAGATATTTTGCCTTTCAGTAAAATTTCTTCTAGCAGCTGGCAGCTGCTGCTAGTCCATGACTTTCAGTTGGCATAGCAAGGCGGGCAGCAAACAGTTGCTTGCACAACTGATGCCAACTCTACATCCACGCTGGAGACTCGATGTCTCTTTCCTATCACATAAACCGCCTGCGACCTACCCAATCAATGTCTCCTAGATTCCCCTTCATCTATACAGAAATTAACCTTTACACTTCCAGAGATTTGTACAAACTAGCTACCATGTGGATTGTGAATACTTAAGAATGTCCAAGCCACAATGGAAAGAGTTTACAGGTAGCATTTTCTACCGGGGCGGCCGACGAGCAGGTTACGGCAGAAGCTTTCTTGTGCTATGATGACACCCTTTTATTGCAGACATACAGGAACAGCAAGTGTTTTCTTTGCCAGTGAATGCCTTTGCTATATTGCATAGATATAAAACATATGTGTGTATATACCGACATTTATATATATTTTCCTTTCTAATCTTCCAGTGTTATCAGCAAACGGCTGCCCCAGTATATCAGGCAGAAATCATCGTAAAGTTGGAGAGGAGCCTGGTTTTCTCGCATTTGTAGCTAAGCTGATTTTTTTTTCCTTTTTAACAAATTGTTAATGTGATTTTTCCAAGGACACAAACGGCTCACTTGTAAGTCTCGGAGATGGATGTCTATTGTTTTGCGTGATGTTGTAGAGAGTGTTTCAGAGATACACAATGTTAACGTGAAGCATATTTTCTTTTCTTGTAAAAAATGTAATTATTGGGAAAATAATTCTGCCTACCATGATATTTATGTACTTATCGAAGAACAGTGGGAAAGAAATACTGATGTGTTCTAAAATATAGTTTATGAAAAATGTAATTGACAAGCTGGGTTTTAATAGCTTAAAGGGACTGCCCACTTCATCTGTATTTTCACAAATGTGTTGGGGATGTGATTTACCGGTACTTATACATACTGGAAGTATTGCAGGTTCTTGTCTAGTGCTTTTTAGTACAGCATTTCTCACATATTGCCCAGTATTCCTATTCTTAAAATGGCTGCTGATGGAGGAGCATGTGACCAGACATGTCCATCAGCCTCCTCCAAATGACAAGCAGCTTTCTCATGTGCTGTGTTTTAATTGGAGGAGGCTGATGGGCAGATCTGGTCACATGCTGCCTCATCACCTGCCATTTTGTTTGCAGGAGAACTGTGAAGTTACTGAGGATGGTTGTAATTCTATCTTCAGTGCATATTTCAACCTTTTAACATTTAACTTAACGGGTTTATCAACTCAAATTTGCAAATGCAGGAGGACCTGTACTAACTACAAGAAGAGAACCTGTATGTCATAGGTCCTTCTCTTGTACTCAGTAGGGGTCCTCCTTCTGCATTGTGTTATTTTACCCATTTCAGATGATGAGATAAACCCTTTAAGTTAAATGTAAAAAAATTATAAACATTTATAGCGTTCGAGTATACAGTATTTATGTATATTTATAAGTGCTGTAAACCATATCCCCAACACATGTTAAAATAAAACAACCCCTTAAACATAAAATATGAGAACTATTATTCATTGCTATATGAGAACATGGTCCCCATAGTCACTAGATATTGAAATAATCAAAACCCATTCCTTCATGCAGACACATATGATAAGTACTGAGAGTCCATGTGTGAATGCAATGGGATTGGAAGAACAGAGTGAACACAAAATTAGTGAAAAAGGGTCCATATTGGATAAAAGACCAGTTATATCTCAAATCTCCAAAGGTCTAATGCATAAACAGAAGTTGGACCTACCACCTACCTCACTGCTTATGACACTAGTCACCTTATACACTTGACTAGGGTATTAACGAACATCTAGGGCATTATCAAATTAGACATAATCCCGAATATCCCCCATCCTCTAGAACTCCACGCTTCAACACGTCCGATTATCGACCACTCCTGGATCCTTCAGACAGAACCTGAAAACCCATCACTTCAGGAAAGCCTACAGCCTGCAATAACTATTCTGCCACCTCACCACCAACCGAGCTGCTGCCTCACCACCACCCGAGCTGCTGCCTCACCAACCGTCGGAGCTGCCGCCTCACCACCATCAGAGCTGCGACTCTACCGACCTTCTGTCTCCCCCCCATTATCCCGTAGAATGTAAGTCCGCAAGGACAGGGTCCTCTCCCCTCTGTACCAGTCTGTCATTGTAAATTTGTTTACTGTAGACGATATATCCCTGTACGTAACCCTTTTCTCATGCACAGCACCATGGAATTAATGGCGCTATATAAATAAATAATAATAATAATAACATAACGCTCTGTGCTGTTGGAAATACAGTATATGGCCACAGAAGCTTTTATTAATTACAACATACACATAAACGAAGCTAAATACCATTTTTCCTGACTAGATCCAGGATGGCCCATCAACACTGGGCAGTACAGGATACAACACTCCCCAGTCACACAGCTCAAACTCTGGGTGGACAAAATGTTAATATACTGCCCCACAACAATATTTCCTGTTCTCTGGGAACGTAGTGTGAACTAATAACACTTAATAATGAAAGGTCAGCATAAGTCCAGTGTGACCCCAACCCCATTAATCAAGGCCATCCCAGACCTTTTCACCTCCAGCTGCCATGATACAAATATTGCATGAAACAAAAAAACTCCACCCCACCACCATATATTTTTGCATTGTCAACAAGAAAACATAAAAAAGTGGCGGGTGGTCCTGGATCCTGAACAGATCCTCCCCTTCATTACAAGGCACCCTAAGAATTTCCCACTTCCCTACAGTGGTTTACGAAAGTATTCACACCCCTTGGCATTTTTTGGGTTTTTCTATCTCACAACCTGGAATTTCAATGTTTTTTTTGAGTGTTTGCATCAGTTCATGTAAAATACATGTCTAAAACTGTGAACATTTGTTTTTCTTTTTTTTGTGTGAGGCAAACAACAAATAGGACAAAATAACTGAAAGCTTCAGTGTGCATAACTATTAACTCCCCTAAAGTAATTAATTTGTAGAGCCTCCTTTTGCAGTTATTGCTGCTGTTAGTCGCTTTGGATAAGTCTCTATGAACTTTTCACATCTTGCCACTGAGATTTTTGCCCATTCTTCAAGGCAAAACTGCCCCAGCTGCTTGACTGTGTGCATGGCTTATGAAGTCTGAAGACTACCAACAAATTTTGCAGCATAATGTAGGGCCCAGTGTGAGAAAGCAGGTTCTCCCTCAGAGGTCAAGGGTCTTCCAGCAGGACAATGACCCAAAACACAGTTCAAAAAGTACTAGAAAATGGTATGAGAGAAAGCACTGGAGACTTCTAAGGTGGCCAGGAATGAGTCCTGACCTGAATCCCATAGAACACCTGTGGAGAGATCTAAAAATGGCAGTTTGGAGAAGGCACCCTTCAAATATCAGGGACCTGGAGCAGTTTGCCAAAGAAGAATGGTCTAAAATTCCAGCAGAGCATTGTAAGAAACTCATTGATGGTTACTGGAAGCGGTTGGTCGCAGTTATTTTGGCTAAAGGTTGTGCAACCAAGTATTAGGCTGAGGGTGCCAATACTTTTGTCTGGGCCATTTTTGGAGTTTTGTGTGAAATGATCAATGTTTTGCTTTTTGCTTCATTCTCTTTTGTGTTTTTTCATTTAAGACAAATTAAATGAAGATAATAATAACAAATAATTTGTGTTTGCAATCATTTTCTGGAAGAAACTGAGTATTTTCTGACAGAATTGCAGGGGGTGTCAATACTTTTGGCCACAACTGCATATAAAAGGCACCCTCCCCTACTGGGAGGTGCCTGAGCAACCCCTATAGTTATGTTAGGTGGTTGGTGATAACTGTATGATGACAGGTCCCCCTTCACTACTCTGCTAGTGTCCCGTATCACGTATTCTGTGTTCTCGTTATTCCTCCATAGTTAGCCCTTGTTTCCTGTGACCGCTTCAGTGGTGTTCATACCTCATAGCCGCATTAGCAGTACCTGTCTGCCACCCTGGGCGCTGAATACTCAGGCCAGAAATGTGAACTTATCCCTGTGGCCGCGCTGTCTGCACAGGGAGAACCTGGCTCAGCGGCTGTCCTGTTTGCACAGTGTGAACTTGTCCCAAGTGACTGTCCTATATGAACTTGTCCCACCTGGATGTCCTGTCCAAAGTTTTCCCAAGAGGCAATCCTGTCTGAACTTGTTTCAAGTGGCCATCCTGATTTGTCTGAGAATCTGAGATAACGTCTCTGTCCCTTTGAGGTCAGCAGCTACTGGAGTGGTACCTTGCAGCTACCTGCCGCACAAGTCTGACCTTACCACTAGAGGCTCCAGTGAGCATCTATGTAGATGCTTAGTCATGCCCCTCCAGTGTAAGTCTGGTCTGTGGCACATTGGGTCCACGAACCACGTGAGCCACCTAGGAGCATAATAGGGGCGAATACATTTTCCAAGCCATTGTATAACCTTCCTACCCAATTCTGAACTAAATCCCACCCCAAATTACCTATTCATCTACTTATGCCCCTTTACCTTTATTACTTACCTTGTGAATGTACCATATTGTCATTTAACCCTTTCCTGAATCCTACTATCAAACCCCTGTCATGTCAATGCCTACACTTTAGCTACACTTCTACGATTATGGTGTATTATTTTATATTATAAAATAGCTCCACTGAACTTGGAAAATACAGTGTGCAATCAGCATTATCTGTCATTGATCTTCGTGTCTCACTAGTAATGCTGCTGCTCTTTTAAGCTGCGTGGGGTCTGCAGGACCCTAAAGTATTGTTTTCAGGATTGGAACCTTTGCATCTTTTATAAAGTGTTACTGCCTTCCTTCTAATCTTTGCATTAAACAATTCTTTCTATAATGGAGTAAATGACTGATAATGACATGATTTCTGCAGGATTCAATATGTTTCTTACTATATATTTTCTGTAAGGGATATTATTAGTTCAGCTTATAAACCATATGCCTCCAGTCTGAGTATATAACAAAAGGATTAAATCTTGCTCAAAATGACGATCACATTGAAATGCATGAGTAGCTTACAAAAAAATTGAATCAAGAAATGAGAGAGTTAACAGCACATATAAAATACTACAGCATTTTTGAAGACCTGTCAGATGTCATTAATTCTCTGCGAATCCCACTGATTTGGAGTCTTTGTTTTACTGTCAGCAGTCTCAGACTACAGTGGAGTCTTGCTGATAAGAATCACCACTTTTCCATGACGATATATTTTCTTCTTCATCTGGAATGTTCAACTGCTATAGATTTCTGTCTTTTGGAGGTCATCTATATTTGACAATCAAGTCAATTCCCTCGGTGTAATATAAGATACAAGACTTGAAAGAAATTTTGATTTCATGAAAATATTTTAAATATATTGAAAGTTTGAGAAGAGTTGATTATGGTTTTGGATTATTGCAATTTTGCCAGATTAGATCTGTTATCCATAACTGTATATATTATATGTACCTTCCAAAAAATTGAATTAGTCTTCTTGTATAACTTAAACCCCTACATATATTTTTATTTTTTTATTTAGTACTCACAGGCAGGCTCTGAATGGCCAGCAATGGAACAAGGGAAAGAGTGAATCCCCCGATGGAACACTGTGCAGACGTGTGCCCCCCTACATCCTAAATAGGCAGTAGTTGGCACAATACATTTCATTCTCTATCTAGAGATAAAGGCAGCATGTCATCATTCATGTAACACACTACACAGCTTATTATTATATAGAAGCATAGGTAATTTTGTGAATGAGGATAATATAATATTTGCATGAAGCTGAACATTGGCTTCCCCTACAGTCAATATTAATGGGGGACCTTGGCATCGCAGGCTGACAAGGCTCACAGGTGATAGGTAAAGGATTTGGATTAACGAGATAAAAGATTTTAGGTCACGTGAACAGCAGCATTTTGGAAAATGCTTCAAAGAACTATATTCTTCCCACTCCAGAGCACCCTACTGCATCTTCACATACTGGGGAATCAGTCAATGACATTGATTGGAAAAGACAAATAGTAGCCATGGCAACTGGATGTCTTTTAAGTCCAAAATACTTTTTAAACACTCAAGGGACTCACGATCCCTGCCCGAGTGTTAACTCACACTGCAATTCTTGTTTCGTTCCCATCTAGTCTCAGCTACATGGACTCTGCTTCAAGCTGCCTTATTACTTGTTCTCAGCTCCTTGCCCCATGCTGTTCTTCTAGTCCAAGCTTGTTCTTTTCCTAGACTCTGTCTGTTTTTCAATGGTTCCTCACTGGACTTTCTGATTGGGTTCAGATGTGGTTTTGCCAGGTCTATCTAGTCCTCAAAGACCATGTAGCAGTTCTATTCTTCTGGTTCTGATTTTTCTCCAACTGATTATGCTCCAGTTTTGACGACTGAGTTTTTAACTTGTGCTCCTTCACACTTCAGCCCTATGATTTCTATCCCAACCTGGCTCAACGACTAGTCTTGTTTCCAAGTATCAGTTGTGTCTTCTCATTCCAGTATGTGTTCAATGTTTTATTCATGAAAACAACACAGCAAAACTCAGTGAAATAATTGGGACAATTGGTTCCATTTTTTGGAATGTTCAGGTTGTCAAAGGCGAAAGTGCAAATGCTACAGGAGAATTGGAGCTACCACATAGCTACCAGACAAAGCGATCTTATAGCCATCGGAAAGGTAGAGCTGCTGTACATTGTAGCATTGAGAGTAAATGTCAACTTGTAGGAACAAAAGATATCCTGTACAGTATTATAGAGAATAGCTATTAAAAGAAGTTCTATCTTGTAGTATGATCTTTTATGCAGCCAACAGAGAAGAACTAACTTGTAGACACCAGAAGGAGAAGCCTTCCTAATAAATTAAAATTTAAAAAGTACTATCATATATAATATAATAATATAATACAGTATATGAAAACATGTTTATATATATATATATATATAAATATATATATATATATATAAATATATATATATATATATATATATATATATATATATATATATATATACACACAGTTATATGAAAAAGTTCGGGCACCCCTATTAATCTTAAGCTTAATGTTTTGTAAAAATTGTTGTTTTTTTTGCAACAGCTATTTCAGTTTCATATGTCTAATAACTGTTGGACACAGTAATGCTTCTGCCTCGAAATGAGGTTTATTGTACAAACAGAAAATGTGCAATCTGCATTCAAACAAAATTTGACAGGTGCATAAGTATGGGCACCCTTATCATTTTCTTGTTTTAAATACTCCTACCTACTTTTTACTGACTTACTAAAGCACTTTTTTTTGGTTTTGTAACCTCATTGAGCTTTGAACTTCATAGCCAGGTGTATGCAATCATGAGAAAAGCTGCTTAAAGTGGCCACTTGCAAGTTGTTCTCCTGTTTGAATCTCCTCTGAAGAGTGGCATCATGGGCTCCTCAAAACAACTGTCAAATGATCTGAAAACAAAGATTATTCAACATAGTTGTTCAGGGGAAGGATACAAAAAGCTGTCTCAGAGATTTAACCTGTCAATTTCCACTGTGAGGAACATAGTAAGGAAATGGAAGAACACAGGTACAGTTCTTGTTAAGGCTAGAAGTGGCAGGCCAAGAAAAACATCAGAAAGGCAGAGAAGAAGAATGGTGAGATTAGTCAAGGACAATCCTCAGACCACCTCCAGAGAGCTGCAGCATCAACTTGCTGCAGATGGTGTCACTGTGCATCGGTCAACTATACAATGCACTTTGCACAAGGAGAAGCTGTATGGGAGAGTGATGCGAAAGAAGCCATTTCTGCAAGCACGCCACAAACAGTCGGCTGAGGTATGCAAAAGCACATTTGGAGAAGCCAATTTCTTTTTGGAAGAAGGTCCTGTGGACTGATGAAACCAAGATTGAGTTGTTTGGTCATGCAAAAAGGCGTTATGCATGGCGGCAAAAAACACAGCATTCCAAGAAAAACACTTGCTACCCACAGTAAAATTTGGTGGAGGTTCCATCATGCTTTGGGGCTGTGTGGCCAATGCCGGCACCGGGAATCTTGTTAAAGTTGAGGGACGCATGGATGCCTCTCAGTATCAGCAGATTCTTGACAATAATGTTCATGAATCAGTGACAAAGTTGAAGTTACGCAGGGGATGGATCTTTCAGCAAGACAATGATCCAAAACACCGCTCCAAATCTACTCAGGCATTCATGCAGAGGAACAATTACACTGTTCTGGAATGGCTATCCCAGTCCCCAGACCTGAATATCATTGAACATCTGTGGGATCATTTGAAGAGGGTTGTCCATGCTTGGCGACCATCAAACTTAACTGAACTGGAATTGTTTTGTAACGAGGAATGGTCAAAAATACCTTCATCCAGGATCCAGGAACTCATTAAAAGCTACAGGAAGCGACTAGAGGCTGTTATTTTTGCAAAAGGAGGATCTACTAAATATTAATGTCACTTTTCTGGTGAGGTGCCCATACTTATGCACCTGTCAAATTTTGTTTGAATGCAGATTGCACATTTTCTGTTAGTACAATAAACCTCATTTCAAGGCAAAAACATTACTGTGTCCAACAGTTATTAGATATGTGAAACTGAAATAGCTGTTGCAAAAAAAACAATTTTTATAAAACATTAAGCTTAAGATTAATAGGGGTGCCCAAACTTTTTCATATAACTGTATATATATATATATATATATATATATATATATATATACATATATATATATATATATATATATATATATATATATATATATATATATATATATATTTGTCGGATCCTCATTTTCTAATTTTTCGGGCAATCTTTTTGGATCTCATCAATTGCCAGAACAATGGGTTTATGTTCCCAGTTCTTACTTGGTTCTCCATGACTGTAATACGGTGTCCATAGGGTGTTAAATCAAGTTCCCCATAGGTCCCCAATTTTAGTGATCCATGGGACCCATATTGATCTAATGATTATTGTCTAACCAGTGAACTGGTGATAATTTTAGAGATTTAAATACTCATTTAAACTTTGTTTCTACCGCTTTTAGGTGCTGGACCGAGTCGTAAATGGATGGAGACTTTTCATAAAAGGGGAAGCATTTTTCAATACTTTTGCGAGGGTACTAAGTTATTCAGCTACTTAAAGCACACATTGCAGCCTTTCTATTGAATGCTACCATGTGTCCATAAGGAGCACCTGCAATACAATAAACCATAAAACAATAAGTAAACAGCATTACAAAAAGGAGAAAAGAATAAAAAAGAATTTAGAGCTAAGAGCCAAGTGTAAAGCTGTCAGGAAACATTTCCATATTGGATGCGTTCACAGTTACTCCTCAGAATAAGATAGTATAGCTGTCATAAGTGTGTGCTGTGGGTATAGTGTAGGAGAGCAAACACATGAATCACTGGAGGGTTAATAAGAACATTTATCATAACTCTACCTGACAAAAGATGTATAATGAAATAGCGATAAAATCATCTTTACCTTCCCCATGTCTACTCTCTAGTTCATGTTCACTGCCTGGTATCTATGCTCTTTTCTTAAGCAAGCTCTCATCCTGTCTCCTGCACTGAGGATAATGAATTACTGTACATAAGCTCAGGGAGCCATGCTCGGATTCATCCCACCTGCTAATAATGATGACCTTGTCTTGATACTACTACGGGGAGACTCCCAAAAGGAGCAGCTATAAATATTACATTGTCTACTTTGTGCAAGCCCATTGTTGTGACACCAAATGCCCCCCAGCTCGCTGCGGAGAATTTTCTCAGCTGTAGAAATTGCCATTTTGAGCGTGGTTTTGAGGTTGACGGCTTCACACTGGATCTTCAACATTCATACTATTGAAATGCAAAATCAGAAAGGCTTTTTACGGCATTTGCTCCGATGAATCTCAGACAGTATTCTGTAGACTGAACACAATTAAATTCGTAGCTCCAGACGGTTCCGGTCATCTTTTGTAGGAGGCTTTACATAAAGAGTACATTGCACTACGCAGTGTACAAGTCATTAGATTCATGACCAATGTCAACGGAAAGGTTCACTACAGTCATATTTATGACATATAACTAAATAATAATGATATAACATAATAATATTCATCAGATTCTAATGTCTACACAGTTTACACCAGGCTATCACTGCCTTTACGATAGTTCTGAACATTCGCTCCTGATTGCCCAATGTAAGCAATGATTGACCAATGGATGAAAATTATTATTTCTTGTCGCTCGTTGCATCTTTGCACATCCCATAAAAATTGCATGAAAACAGCATGACAACAATATGAAGAAAGCAAAGTAACTTTTATGGGGTGGGGGAAGAATGATAATTACAACAAAAATCTAAATAAATGAGCAATGATCGACTTGCTGTATGGTCAGTCGGCGCTTTTATGGACTATTCATCTGCCTATATAAAAGGATTCTTATAAAGAGATTAGAAGGATTTATGTATTATCATTATTGTTAATAAATAATAGAATTCTTATTAGTAATAATTAACTATCTTTTTTATTTATTGTAATTAAGTACCGTCATTTTATTTATATCCTCGAGCAATTCAAAACTTCACAGAAATGTGTACAGACATTCCTTTTTATGAGACGCTGCAATCAATTTATAAAGGTTGATAATTTTGTTTAAAGTAAGGCTAGCCATAAACAGTGAGATGTCAAAGCAAGTCCTCCACGCCGGAGAGATATCTACCCCCGTTCACAGACTCCTGCTGTGTCAGAAGCGCTGCTAGCACAGTGGGGCCACACATCAATGCAACACGTTGTATTATAGCATTATAGCACTTTTGATCTTCCTCACTCATTGAACTGAAAACTCCTAGGATGTATGCGGAAACTTAATTTATTAAACTAGCTATTGTGGTATCGAAACAAACATGAAAACGTAACTATACTTTATAAAATGCTTCCGCAACTTGTGTCTAATTGTTATTTTGTTATTTGGCCCAAGATTTATACTTATAACATACATTTGCAGTTTTCTGATACTGTAACGTCCCTAACACCAGATTGTCCACTTTTCCGTACTGTAGTGTCGACACCTCACAGCACACTTACCAACATCCACCACTGACGTTAATGACATTATAACAAAATATAAAGATAAAGAAAACATCAGCCTTCGCACACCATACAAGCGACCAATTCATCGCCTTCGTTTCTCCAATAACCACCATGAAACACAGCGTGACACACCTAACAATTACATCCAGCGAGAAACTAACCACTTCAGACGGGAGAGGAATCCTTGTCCTGCAGAACGTCAGCCGTCACATCACTAGAACCACACTGAGAAAACAGCAGAATTGTCCTCTTCTATTGCAAAATATTACTGCAATTTTATGTGTCTAGCCTGCAAATAAACCTCTAAAAGGGGCAAGAGCCTGGAAATAATACCAAGGCAAAGGGAAATCGAGTCACAGTGATAGCCGGCTGCACTATAGATGTATACAGTACTTCATATTGGCGAAGTCTTGGACCACCCATAATTTCATGCATAAAGGGTACATACAGAGAGAAAAACCCTTTGGTGCCGCTCAGAGATTTCTGTTACTGCAAAATTCTAAGCAAAGGACCATTTTGTAAATACATCATTGTAAATACACACCTGTACTTTGTATCTCCCCCACCTCATTGTAGATTTTAAGCTCTCACGAGCAGGGTCGTCTTATTTCGCTTTAATTATTGTATTGTTAACTTTGTTATTTATGACTGTTGTGTTTGAAACTGTAAAGCGCTGCGGAATATGTTGGCGCTATATAAATAAATATTTTTATTATTATTATAATCACCAACATAATGTATAAAGCAAACCTGCCCTTGCTATAAATACTAAAAACTGCTGTACTCCTGTTTTTATTTTGTTTTAGATTTTTGTTCCTGATCTCACCATTCCAGAGGTCAATCCCTCTAGCCATGGTTATAGGGAATCTGTCACCCCAAAAATCGTATCTGAGCTAAGGCCACCGGCATCAGGGGCTTATCTACAGCATTCTGTAATGCTGTAGATAAGCCCCTATGTAACCTGAAAGATGAGAAATAAAGGTTAGATTATACTCACTCAGGGGAGGTCCCGCTGCAGTCCAGGTAGGATGGGTGTCGCGGTCCGGTCCAGCACCTCCTAGCTTCATTTGATGACGTCCTCTTCTTGTCTTCTTGCAGTGACTCCGGGGCAGGCGTACTTTGTCTGCCCTGATGAAGGTCAGAGAGTCCCAGCCCCGGAGCCACTGCAAGAAGAGGACGTCATCGAATGAAGCTAGGAGGTGCTGGGCCGGACCGCGATGCCCATTGGCCCTGGACCGCAGCGGGACCGCCCCTGGGTGAGTATAATCTAACCTTTATTTCTCATCTTTCAGGTTACTTCGGGGGTTTATCCACGGCATTACAGAATGCTGTAGATAAGCCCCTGATGTCGGTGGCCTTAGCTCAGATACGATTTTTGGGGTGACAGACTCCCTTTAACATCATCCTCAAGCTTGTGGGCATCTTCATTAGTATCCCTGTTATGATCCGGTGAACTTGGAGCTGCATGAGACTTTCACAGGAGAAGGTGGAACCTGTACTGACCGCAAACCCTAAACTGTCACCGCAACTAGAAGTAGCCGTGGGGTGTACCTAACACATCCTAGACACCTCGACACAGCCGGAGGACTAAATACCCCTATAGATGGAAATGGGAATTTTATCTTGCCTCAGAGCAGAACCCCAAAGGATAGGCAGCCCCCCACAAATATTGACTGTGAGTATTAGAGGAAAGACACACGCAGGCAGAAATCAGGATTTAGCAAAAGAAGCCACGCTAGCTAAATAGGAAAGGATAGGACAGAATACTAAGCGGTCAGTATTAAAACCCTAAAAATATCCACAGCAGATAATACAAAAATTCCACCATCTAACTAAAGACATGGAATGTATATCTGCATCTCCTGAGAATCCAACTTGACTGAAATATCCAAACACAGTCTAAGCTGGACAAGAAAAAACATTGAATAGTACTGAATTGTAAAGCACACAGCATGTGTACTCCAGAAACAAAACCAGACACTTATCTTAGCTGATTTGGCAGCAGGAGGAACCAGACAGAGATGCAAAACCTCCAAGAACAATGGACAACTGGCAAGGGCTAATGAATCCTGCACACCTAAATATCCCAGTCAGAGCTGCAATCAGCAGGGACACCTGCCCAGGATTGCAACCCAGGGATAACTGCATTACTATCAACAACCACCGGAGGGAACCCAAGAGCAGAATTCACAACAGTACCCCCCCCCTTGAAGAGGGGTCACCAAACCTTCACCAGAGCCCCCAGGCCGATCAGGACGAGCCAGATGAAAGGCACGGACCAAATCAGCAGCATGGACATCAGAGGAAAAAACCCAAGAATTATCCTCCTGGCCATAACCCTTCCATTTGACAAGGTACTGAAGCCTCCGCCTCAAAAAGCGAGCATCCAAAATCTTCTCAACTACATACTCCAACTCCCCATCAACCAACACAGGGGCTGGAGGATCAACAGAGGGAACAACGGGCACCACATATTTCCGCATCTATGGAAGACATTATGGATAGCAAAAGAAGCCAGAAGGGCCAATCGAAAAGACACCGGATTAATAATCTCAGAGATCCTATAAGGACCAATAAAGCAAGGCTTAAACTTAGGTGAAGAAACCTTCATAGGAACATGACGGGAAGACAACCAGACCAGATCCCCAACCCTGTTGTGAATTTGGATTCTGGGCTCCCCCGGTGGCCGCTTGTGGAATTGGACTTGTCATCCTCTTTCCTGTTTCACCTGTTTCCATCAGTAGTGGGTGTCGCTATTTAAGCTCATTTCTCTGGTGGTTTCTTGCCGGTCAACAATGTTATCTGATGCCTCTCAGTGCTTGTTCCTGCTTCTGACAACTACTAGATAAGTTGGACTTTTGTCCATGTTTCGTTTTGCCTATTTGTTCCAGTTCACAGCTGAAGTTTTGTTACTGTGTCTGGAGAGCTCTCGTTGATCAGGGATTGCTACTCTGGTGTTATGAGTTAATGCCAGAGTTTAAGGTAATCTCTGGATGGTGTTTTGTTAGTGTTTTTCTGCTGACCATGAAAGTATACTATCTGTCTTCTGCTATCTAGTAAGCGGACCTCAAATTTGCTAAGACTATTTTCCTGCTGCGTTTGTTGTTTCATCTGAACTCACCGTCATTATATGTGGGGGGCTACTGTCTTCTTTGGAATATTTCTCTAGAGGTGAGCCAGGTCTTATATTTCCCTCTGCTAGCTATTTAGGTCTTAGGCCAGAGCTGGGCATCTAGCAATAAATAGGAAATGCTACCTGGCTATTTCTAGTTGCGCGGCAGGCTTAGTTCATGGTCAGTATAGTTCCATCTTCCGAGAGCTTGTCCCTCTATGGGCTTGCTATGATCTCTGCCTGCAGAGATCATGACAGTTTGACCGGCCAGTAAAGTGTTAAAGACCCAGGTTGAGAAAGGAGAGTTATAAGAAGTCTGCTGGAATATTTTTTTTTTTTTTTTTTTTTTTTTTTTTTCCTCCAGTTTGCCTTGCTGCAGTCTTTTTTCTCTCTCTCCTCCTAATCTCTGTATGGCTCTGTGTGCACCTGACAATAATGGATCTTCAGAGTGTAACTGCGGGTTTGAATAATCTCATCACGAAAGTACAAAATTTACAAGATTTTGTGGTACATGCTCCAGTATCTGAGCCGAGAATTCCTTTGCCGGAGTTCTTCACAGGGAATAGAGCTAGCTTCCTGAATTTCCGAAATAATTGTAAGCTTTATTTGTCCCTGAAGTCTCGTTCAGCTGGAGACCCTGCTCTGCAGGTTAGGATTGTGATTTCCTTGCTCAGGGGTGACCCTCAAGATTGGGCCTTCTCATTGCCAGCAGGGGATCCTGCGTTGCGCGATGTGGATGCGTTTTTTCTGGCCTTGGGCTTGCTTTATGAGGAACCTCATTTGGAACTTCAGGCAGAAAAAACTTTGATGGCACTATCTCAGGGGCAAGACGAAGCTGAGGTTTACTGCCAAAAATTCCGTAAATGGTCTGTGCTTACTCAGTGGAATGAGTGCGCCTTGGCGGCAACTTTCAGAGAAGGTCTCTCTGATGCCGTTAAGGATGTTATGGTGGGGTTCCCTGTGCCTGCAGGTCTGAATGAGTCCATGACAATGGCTATTCAGATTGATAGGCGTCTGCGGGAGCGCAAACCGGTGCACCATCTGGCGGTGTCTATGGAAAAGACGCCAGAAAGTATGCAGTGTGATAGAATTCTGTCCAGGAGCGAGCGACAGAATTTTAGACGGAAGAATGGATTGTGCTTCTATTGTGGGGATTCTACTCATGTTATATCAGCATGCTCTAGGCGTACAAAGAAGCTTGATAAGTCTGTTTCCATTGGCACCATTCAGTCTAAGTTTATTTTGTCTGTAACCCTGATTTGCTCTTTGTCATCCATTGCCACGGACGCCTATGTTGACTCTGGCGCCGCTCTGAGTCTTATGGATTGGTCCTTTGCCAATCGTTGTGGTTTTGATTTAGAGCCTTTGGAGACTCTTATTCCTCTGAAGGGGATTGACTCCACCCCATTGGCTAATAATAAACCACAATACTGGACACAAGTAACCATGCGTATCAATCCGGATCACCAGGAGATTATTCGTTTCCTGGTGCTGTATAATTTACATGACGATTTGGTACTGGGATTGCCATGGTTGCAGTCTCACAATCCAGTCTTGGACTGGAGAGCAATGTCTGTGTTGAGCTGGGGATGTAAGGGTATTCATGGGGACTTACCTTTGGTTTCTATTTCGTCGTCCATTCCCTCTGAAGTCCCTGAGTTCCTCTCAGATTATCAAGACGTCTTTGACGAACCCAAGCTTGGGTCGTTACCTCCGCACCGTGAGTGCGATTGTGCCATAGATTTGATACCGGGTTGCAAATATCCAAAGGGTCGTTTGTTTAATCTGTCTGTGCCGGAACATGCTGCTATGCGGGAATATATAAAGGAGTCTTTGGAAAAGGGACTTATTCGTCCATCTTCTTCTCCCTTGGGAGCTGGGTTTTTCTTTGTCTCAAAAAAGGACGGCTCTTTGAGACCATGTATTGATTATCGGCTTCTGAATAAGATCACTGTTAAGTACCAATACCCATTGCCATTGCTTACTGATTTGTTTGCTCGTATAGAGGGTGCTAAGTGGTTCTCTAAAATTGATCTTCGTGGGGCGTATAATTTGGTGCGGATCAGGCAGGGGGATGAGTGGAAGACCGCATTTAATACGCCCGAGGGCCACTTTGAGTATTTGGTCATGCCTTTTGGTCTTTCTAATGCCCCTTCAGTTTTCCAGTCTTTTATGCATGATATTTTCCGCGATTTTCTGGATAAATTTATGATAATATATCTGGATGATATTCTGATTTTTTCTGATGACTGGGACTCTCATGTCCAGCAGGTCAGGAGAGTTTTTCAGGTTCTGCGGTCTAATTCTTTATGTGTGAAGGGGTCTAAGTGCGTTTTTGGGGTCCAGAAAATTTCCTTTTTGGGGTATATTTTTTCTCCCTCTTCCATTGAGATGGATCCCGTCAAGGTGCAAGCTATTTGTGACTGGACTCAGCCCTCCTCTCTTAAGGGTCTTCAGAGATTTTTGGGCTTTGCCAACTTTTACCGCCGATTTATTGCTGGTTTTTCGGATGTCGTTAAACCACTGACTGATTTGACCAGACATGGCGCTGATGTTGCTAATTGGTCCCCTCATGCTGTAGAGGCCTTTCAGGAGCTTAAGCACCGTTTTGCCTCTGCCCCTGTGTTACGTCAGCCTGATGTGAATCTGCCTTTTCAGGTTGAGGTTGACGCTTCGGAGATCGGAGCTGGGGCAGTGTTGTCGCAGAAAGGTTCCGACTGCTCCGTCATTAGGCCTTGTGCCTTCTTTTCTCGCAAATTTTCGCCCGCAGAGCGGAATTATGATGTTGGGAATAGGGAGCTTTTGGCCATGAAGTGGGCGTTTGAGGAGTGGCGCCATTGGCTAGAGGGGGCTAAGCATCAGGTGGTGGCATTGACTGACCACAAAAATTTGATTTATCTTGAGACTGCCAGGCGCCTGAATCCTAGACAGGCGCGCTGGTCTTTATTTTTTTCTCGCTTTAATTTTGTGGTGTCATACCTACCGGGTTCTAAGAATGTTAAGGCAGATGCCCTTTCTAGGAGTTTTGACCCGGACTCTCCTGGTAATGCTGAACCCACAGGTATCCTTAGGGAGGGAGTAATTTTGTCGGCCGTTTCTCCTGATCTGCGGCGGTCCTTGCGAGAGTTTCAGGCGGATAGACCGGATCGTTGTCCGCCTGATAGACTGTTTGTTCCGGATGATTGGACCAGTAGAGTCATCTTTGAGGTACATTCTTCTGCATTGGCAGGTCATCCCGGAATTTTTGGTACCAGGGATTTGGTGGCAAGATCCTTCTGGTGGCCTTCCCTGTCACGAGATGTGCGAGTCTTTGTGCAGTCATGTGACATTTGTGCTCGGGCCAAGTCTTGTAGTTCTCGGGCTAGCGGACTGCTGTTGCCCTTGCCTATTCCTAAGAGGCCTTGGACACACATCTCGATGGATTTTATTTCAGATCTGCCTGTTTCCCAGAAGATGTCTGTCATCTGGGTGGTCTGTGACCGTTTCTCTAAAATGGTCCATTTGGTTCCTCTGCCCAAGTTGCCTTCTTCTTCTGAGTTGGTTCCTCTGTTTTTTCAGAATGTTGTCCGATTGCACGGTATTCCTGAGAATATTGTTTCTGACAGAGGTACCCAATTTGTGTCTAGATTTTGGCGGGCATTCTGTGCTAGGATGGGCATAGATTTGTCTTTTTCATCTGCTTTTCACCCTCAGACTAATGGCCAGACCGAGCGGACTAATCAGACCCTGGAGACATATCTGAGGTGTTTTGTCTCTGCTGACCAGGATGATTGGGTTGCTTTTTTGCCATTGGCAGAGTTCGCCCTCAATAATCGGGCCAGCTCTTCCACCTTGGTGTCCCCGTTTTTCTGTAATTCGGGGTTTCACCCTCGATTTTCCTCCGGTCAGGTGGAATCCTCGGATTGTCCTGGAGTGGATGCGGTGGTGGAGAGATTGCATCACATCTGGGGGCAGGTTATGGACAATTTGAAGTTGTCCCAGGAGAAGACTCAGCGTTTTGCCAACCGTCATCGTCGTGTTGGTTCTCGGCTTTGTGTTGGAGATTTGGTGTGGTTGTCTTCTCGTTTTGTCCCTATGAGGGTCTCTTCTCCTAAGTTTAAACCTCGGTTCATCGGCCCTTATAGAATATTGGAGATTCTTAATCCTGTTTCTTTCCGTTTGGACCTCCCTGCGTCCTTTTCCATTCATAACGTTTTTCATCGGTCGTTATTGCGCAGGTATGAGGTACCTGTTGTACCTTCAGTTGAGCCTCCTGCTCCGGTGTTGGTTGAGGGTGAGTTGGAGTACGTTGTGGAGAAAATTTTGGACTCTCGTGTTTCCAGACGGAGACTCCAGTATCTGGTCAATTGGAAGGGTTACGGCCAGGAGGATAATTCTTGGGTCAATGCATCTGATGTTCATGCTTCTGATCTTGTTCGTGCCTTCCATAGGGCTCATCCTGGTCGCCCTGGTGGATCTGGTGAGGGTTCGGTGCCCCCTCCTTGAGGGGGGGGTACTGTTGTGAATTTGGATTCTGGGCTCCCCCGGTGGCCGCTTGTGGAATTGGACTTGTCATCCTCTTTCCTGTTTCACCTGTTTCCATCAGTAGTGGGTGTCGCTATTTAAGCTCATTTCTCTGGTGGTTTCTTGCCGGTCAACAATGTTATCTGATGCCTCTCAGTGCTTGTTCCTGCTTCTGACAACTACTAGATAAGTTGGACTTTTGTCCATGTTTCGTTTTGCCTATTTGTTCCAGTTCACAGCTGAAGTTTTGTTACTGTGTCTGGAGAGCTCTCGTTGATCAGGGATTGCTACTCTGGTGTTATGAGTTAATGCCAGAGTTTAAGGTAATCTCTGGATGGTGTTTTGTTAGTGTTTTTCTGCTGACCATGAAAGTATACTATCTGTCTTCTGCTATCTAGTAAGCGGACCTCAAATTTGCTAAGACTATTTTCCTGCTGCGTTTGTTGTTTCATCTGAACTCACCGTCATTATATGTGGGGGGCTACTGTCTTCTTTGGAATATTTCTCTAGAGGTGAGCCAGGTCTTATATTTCCCTCTGCTAGCTATTTAGGTCTTAGGCCAGAGCTGGGCATCTAGCAATAAATAGGAAATGCTACCTGGCTATTTCTAGTTGCGCGGCAGGCTTAGTTCATGGTCAGTATAGTTCCATCTTCCGAGAGCTTGTCCCTCTATGGGCTTGCTATGATCTCTGCCTGCAGAGATCATGACACAACCCGAAGCCGGGAACCAACACACCGACGACGGTTAGCAAAACGTTGAGCCTCCTCCTGAGACAATACCAAATTGTCCACCACATGAGCCCAAATCTGCTGCAACCTGTCAACCACAGAATCCACACCAGGACAGTCAGAAGGCTCAACCTGCCCCGAAGAAAAACGAGGATGAAAACCAAAATTACAAAAGAAGGGCGAAACCAAGGTAGCCGAACTAGCCCAATTATTAAGGGCAAACTCGGCCAATGGCAAGAAAGCCACCCAATCATCCTGATCAGCAGACACAAAGCATCTCAGATAAGTTTCTAAAGTCTGATTAGTGCGCTCGGTCTGGCCATTTGTCTGAGGATGGAATGCGGAAGAAAAAGACAAATCAATGCCCAGCTTAGCACAAAAGGCCCGCAAAAACCAAGAAACAAACTGGGAACCTCTGTCGGACACAATATTCTCCGGAATACCATGCAAACGAACCACATGCTGAAAAAACAACGGAACCAAATTAGAAGAGGAAGGCAATTTAGGCAAAGGCACCAAATAGACCATCTTAGAGAACCGGTCACAAGCAACCCAGATGACCGACATCCTCTGGGAAACCAGAAGATCAGAAATAAAATCCATAGAAATATGCGTCCAGGGCCTCTCAGGGACCGGCAAAGGCAAAAGCAACCCACTAGAACGGGAACAACAAGGCTTGGCCCGCGCACAAGTCCCACAGGACTGCACAAAAGAACGCACATCACGTGACAAAGAAGGCCACCAAAAGGACCTACCAACCAAATCTCTGGTACCAAAAATACCAGGATGGCCAGCCAACACAGAACAATGAACCTCAGAAATCACTCTACTAGTCCATCTATCAGGAACAAACAGTTTCTCCACTGGACAGCGGTCAGGTTTGTCAGCCTGAAATTCCTGAAGAACCCGTCGTAAATCAGGGGAAATGGCAGAAAGGACCACCCCTTCTTTCAGAATGCCGACCGGTTCAAGGACCTCAGGAGAATCAGGCAAAAAACTCCTAGAGAGGGCATCAGCCTTAATATTCTTAGAACCCGGAAGATACGAGACCACGAAATCAAAACGGGAAAAAAACAAGGACCATCGAGCCTGTCTAGGATTCAGCCGCCTGGCAGACTCGAGGTAAATAAGATTTTTATGATCGGTCAAGACCACAATACGGTGCTTAGCTCCCTCGAGCCAATGTCGCCACTCCTCAAATGCCCACTTCATAGCCAACAACTCCCGATTGCTGACATCATAATTGCGTTCAGCGGGCGAAAACTTACGGGAAAAGAAGGCACACGGTTTCATCAAGGAACCAACAGGATCCCTCTGAGACAAAATGGCCCCTGCCCCAATCTCAGAAGCGTCAACCTCAACCTGAAACAGAAGTGAAACATCCGGTTGACGCAACACCGGGGCAGAAGTAAATCGGCATTTAAGCTCCTGAAAGGCAGAGACAGCCGCAGAGGACCAATTCGTCACATCAGCGCCTTTCTTCGTCAAATCGGTCAAGGGTTTAACCACACTGGAGAAGTTAGCAATGAAACGGCGATAAAAATTAGCAAAGCCCACAAATTTCTGAAGGCTCTTCACAGATGTGGGTTGAATCCAATCATGAATGGCCTGAACCTTAACCGGATATATCTCTATAGATGAGGGAGAAAAAATTAAGCCCAAAAAAGAAACCTTCTGCTCTCCAAAGAGACACTTAGACCCCTTCACAAACAAAGCATTATCACGAAGGATCTGAAATACCATCCTGACCTGTTTCACATGAGACTCCCAATCATCGGAAAAAATTAAAATTTCATCCAAATATACAATCATGAATTTATCAAGATAAGTCCGGAAGATGTCGTGCATGAAGGACTGAAAAGCAGATGGAGCATTAGAGAGCCCGAATGGCATCACAAGGTATTCAAAATGGCCTTCGGGCGTATTAAACGCAGTTTTCCATTCATCACCCTGCTTAATACGAACAAGATTATATGCCCCCCGAAGGTCAATCTTCGTAAACCAACTAGCCCCCTTAATCCTAGCAAACAAATCGGAAAGCAGAGGTAAAGGGTATTGAAACTTGACCGTGATCTTATTCAAGAGGCGATAATCAATACAGGGTCTCAAGGAGCCATCCTTCCTAGCAACAAAAAAAAATCCCGCTCCCAACAGTGAAGAAGATGGACGAATATGTCCTTTCTCCAAAGACTCCTTAACATAACTCCGCATGGCGGTATGTTCAGGCACAGACAGGTTGAAAAGTCGGCCCTTAGGAAACTTACAGCCTGGAATCAAGTCAATCGCACAATCACAGTCCCTATGCGGTGGAAGGGAACTGGACTTGGCCTCATCGAATACATCCTGAAAATCAGACAAAAGCTCTGGAATTTCAGAAGTGGAAGAAGAGGAGATTGACATCAAAGGAACATCATTATGAACCCCCTGACATCCCCAACTAGTCACAGACATAGACTTCCAATCCAACACAGGATTATGTGCCTGCAACCACGGAAAACCCAGCACGATAGCATCATGTAAATTATGCAACACCAGAAATCGACAATCTTCCTGATGGGCTGGCGCCATGCACATGGTCACCTGTGTCCAGAACTGGGGCTAATTTTTAGCCAAAGGTGTAGCATCAATCCCCCTTAAAGGAATAAGGTTCTGCAAAGACTGCAAGGGAAAACCACAATGCCTGGCAAACTCAAAGTCCATTAAGTTCAAGGCGGCGCCTGAATCCACAAACGCCATGACAGAAAATGATGACAATGAGCAGATCAAGGACACAGATAATAAAAATTTAGGTTGTACAGTACTGATGGAAAATGAACTAGCGATCCTCTTTGTACGCTTAGGGCAGACTGAAATGACATGAGAAGCATCGCCACAATAAAAACACAACCTATTCTGACGTCTGAATCCTTGTTGTTCCGTTCTAGACAGAATCCTATCACACTGCATCTGCTCTGAGGACAACACCACAGCGCGCACAGTTCTGCGAACCCGCAAACACCGATCAATCTGAATGGCCAGAGACATAGAATCACTCAGACCGAAAGGCGTGGGAAACCCCACCATAACATCTTTAACAGATTCAGAAAGACCCTTTCTGAAAATTGCCGCCAAACCATCATCATTCCATTTAGTCAACACAAACCATTTTCTAAATTTCTGACAATACAATTCTGCTGCTTCTTGACCCTGAGACAGGACCAACAAGGTCTTCTCCGCTTGATCCACAGAATTTGGTTCATCATATAATAATCCTATGGCCTGAAAAAAGACGTATACATTAAGCAAGGCCGGATTCCCAGATTCCAGGGAAAATGCCCAATCAAGAGGATCGCCACGCAGCAGGGAGATGACAATTTTAACCTGCTGAATGGAATCACCAGAGGATCGAGGTCTCAGAGCAAAAAACAGTTTACAGTTGTTTTTAAAACTCAAAAATTTGGACCTGTCCCCAAAAAACAAATCAGGAGTAGGAATCTTAGGCTCTAAAACTGGAGTCTGAACAATATAATCAGAAATACCCTGTACCCTAGCAGCAAGCTGGTCTACACGAGAAGCTAATCCCTGAACATCCATGCCAGCACAAGGCTCCTCAGCCACCCAGAGAAAAAGAGGAAAGAAAAGACAAAGCAGGCTACAGAAAAAAAATGGCTCTTTCTTCCCTTCTTCTGAGATGCATTTAACTCATTGTGAAGGGGGCCAGTTGTACTGTTATGATCAGGTGACCTTGGAGCCGCATGAGACTTTCACAGGAGAAGGTGGAACCTGTACTGACCGCAAACCCTAAACTATCACCGCAACTAGAAGTAGCCGTGGGGTGTATCTAACACATGCTAGACACCTCGACACAGCCGGAGGACTAAATACCCCTATAGATGGAAATGGGAATTTTATCTTGCCTCAGAGCAGAACCCCAAAGGATAGGCAGCCCCCCACAAATATTGACTGTGAGTATTAGAGGAAAGACACACGCAGGCAGAAATCAGGATTTAGCAAAAGAGGCCACGCTAGCTAAATAGGAAAGGATAGGACAGAATACTAAGCGGTCAGTATTAAAACCCTAAAAATATCCACAGCAGATAATACAAAAATTCCACCATCTAACTAAAGACATGGAATGTATATCTGCATCTCCTGAGAATCCAACTTGACTGAAATATCCAAACACAGTCTAAGCTGGACAAGAAAAAACATTGAATAGTACTGAATTGTAAAGCACACAGCATGTGTACTGCAGAAACAAAACCAGACACTTATCTTAGCTGATTTGGCAGCAGGGCAGGAGGAACCAGACAGAGATGCAAAACCTCCAAGAACAATGGACAACTGGCAAGGGCTAATGAATCCTGCACACCTAAATATCCCAGTCAGAGCTGCAATCAGCAGGGACACCTGCCCAGGATTGCAACCCAGGGACAACTGCATTACTATCAACAACCACCGGAGGGAACCCAAGAGCAGAATTCACAACATATCCCACCCTCTTGGTTAACAAGGCTAAATTTGCATAAAAGGAAAAAGGGGATTTATCTCAGTTACAGAGAGACATAGGAACAAAAAAAGAAACAATGTTAGATTCAGGAGATTTGTAGCATTTACACCTGGTAAAAGAGTTACATATGTATGGCAAGTGACAGGTCCGCTTTACAGTTTTCCCATGATACGCTGAAGGAAAAAGCTCTCCGTAAGTCATACAGACTTTGAAATGACCAGTAGCATACATTCTCGGCTCCTTTAAAGCTGGATACCCTCTTTCCAGTAATAAGGGGAGAAGCCAATAGTGGGGTCTTCCGTGATAATACATTTATCACCTCTCCTGTGGAGAGGATATACAAGTCTTTTAGGGGAACCTATTTACATAGCTATGGGCAAATCAATAATGAAGTCACTGGACAAGGTCTTTAAATCAAGGAACATTTCACTTGTAATTAAGAAACAGCTTGAACGTAGTTTGGTGTTTTCTGTGGTAACATACAAATGTGAAACCTGGAAGATAAAGAAACAAGACAGAAGAAGAATTGATGCCTTCAAATTGTGGTGCTGAGAAGGATGTTATCAATACCATGGATGGCAAGAAGAACAAACAAATCAGTTTTGGAACAAATCAAGCCAAGCAATAAGGGAGATGCAGGTATCACCACCGACACAGCCCCAATGGCCATTTGATCAGTTAGGAGGCTGTTCTACTGCCAATTTGATATGATATTGATTTGATATGATATTTGAAAATGATATTGATTGTTGTCAATATCAATGTAGCAGGAAACCTCTTGAGTGTCTTACAAATCAATTTTTCCATAAAAGAAAATACTAATAGTGAGGCTACAACCAAATGCATTATGGTTGTAATGACCATTATTCTTAATTATGCTTAAATCTAGTAGTAACAGACGAACACAATAATGTACATGGAAAGAAGAGGACATAATATGTAATGTCAGCCATGGTGAGTGATTCAAGGACTTTAACACTGTATTGTGCTGTGCTTATGATAATGACTTATCATTTATATTTATGCAAAGTAAAAGGATTCATGTCTTGAGTATGATGTCTGGACCTAAATTTAGGCACTTGACTTCTAGGTGTTCAGCCCAGGTATTCACCACCATCTGTATCTGTCATACGTTTGTAGGCTTATGTACATGTCTATGAACAGGAAAAATTATGCAGAATTTTTAATTTGAAAATTTCAACAACAAAGACAGAATATATATTTAGACATAAAGGTGGCGATTCATCATAATTTTTTGCCAGATTTCTGATTAAAAAAACTTTAAAAAATTGCATTTTTTTTGCTCAATGCAAGGTTGTGAAAAAAAATGTTGCATCTGTCGTTTTCACACCATTCTCGCCTCAGCTCTGACAAATTGAGTGGAGTTGGTGCGGGATGGCACATGGCAACCCCACTGGTCAAATTCATTACTAACGGCAGCATTTGTTACTCCACAAATCTTACTCCAACACAGAGTGGAGTAAGATTTGTGGAAAGACACACATAGCGGTGCATACCACCATCACTACAAAATGCCCTCCTCATCAAGACCACCAGCGAGAATATCACTGCACATGATGAATCACCCCAAGTATATCATTTTAGGACATTTCCCAAAGTAGCTAAATTACAAAAAAAAAACCCTCACTAAACCAGCTTTCTATCTAACTTGAATGTATCTCACCAATTCACGTAATAGAAATATATGCCATAGGTATTTTTCCTATGGAGGCAGTATCTATAGAGGTTACAGACTGGTGGAGCACAGGTCATTACACAGTTTGGAATTTTTTCAGTTGGTTGAATGACTATGAAAATATTACCCTTTCCACAAGCTCAACAGGGCAGCACTACAGTGCCACCTCTAAAAGAGAATAATTAAAAATATATTAAAGGGGTTGACCCTACTAGGATATCCCATGCTTAAATAATGTATTCCCCCTTGTCAAATAAAACTTCTCTATACTCACCTCTCATGCTGATGCCATTCCAGAATTGTTGGTGTGAATCCTGCAGCCAATCAGTGATTGATATTGAGCTACTGGGTTCTCCCTTACTTCGTCCGACCCTGGAACATCTGGGCCAGGTGTGATAAGCGGCAGCTGGTTGGCTGCATGGCTCACATGAAATAAGAATGACACATGAGCTTCAGTTATGGTGCTGGCATGAGAGGTGAGTATAAAGTTTTTTTTTTCCAAGGAGGAATGAATTATTTAAGAAAGGGTGGTCAGAGTAGTGGACAAACCCTTTAACCCATGCTATATTGGGGTGGGTAAAACCTTTTTGATCCCTTTTTTCTATATAAGTCTCATAATTAATAACAGCAGTGAATCCCGGGTCCTATTGGTTTGATGCTTTCAGGTTGCTAGTGTTTTCTGGCCACGTAATTTTAACCAGATCTTTTGCTGCACAGGTCTTTTTTGGATTTATCAATTTCTGATCAAGAAACATAATTAACATTTTTGCACCTATTTTAATGTTGAATTGGAGACATATAAAATATAATACATCATTTTGGTTAAATTAATTTTGGCGTTGTCCTGGACCAAACATGAAGCCATGAAATGCTGATATTCAGTATGTCTGTGAATATTATTCTAAGTTCACTAATCTTAATAAGCAGCTATAGAAAAATATAAATAGAGGTGTGACATCTTCTAATAATCAATACAATGACCCCTATGTCTTCAATATCTTCTGACAGCAGGGCAGGCTTATCATTAGATTTGATGCTCCCTGCAGGCAGACAGTCATGGGTCTTGCCTTTAATGAAATGCACATGGATTTGGATTTTACCCAAGAGGCATCTTTGTAGATCATCTATGACTGGAGTTGTTTCAAGACGAAACAATTCCAAGGTGTTTGAAGTAAAGGCAACTCCACTCCCCCAGTGCTTCTGTCAATGTGTTCCCCACAGTGTGTCAGATGCATTGACAGCGTGAAAAGACCACATTGAGCAGGAGGGATCAAGTTCTGTCCAAGACACAATAAGTAGGAATCAAGAATGGAGCTGAGCTGAGAGGTTGGGAAAAGTCAATTGTTGGTAGCCTTTTGTAATTTCAATAATCACTGCTAATGCCAAAGAAAATGAAATCTGAGTTTTGGATGCAGTCTGCTTATTAAGCTACTGTAAGGAATGTCTCTAGATTAATGGTAACTGCAGTCACAATATAGAAAATATTTTTCACATTTTCTTGTGAAAAAAAGTGCTTTGAGGAAGGCAATAGTAGGTGGTAATAAGCAGGACTTGAACAAGGCTCTGATCACATCATCATGCTTTTGGAAAGCAAGTTTGATATATGTAATAAATAGAGCTGCTGATGTCGGCTTCAGGGAGAAAAGCACTGCATGCCTTATTCCCTTGAATGTGACTAAGCTGCAAAACCAGACAGAGTCCATGGACAGTGATAAAGAAACTCTTCTTTCTATTCCTAAACAACAGCTTTAAAAAACATTACTTGCACCAAAATGGGGTCCCATCAGAGGATGGCCAAATACAACCTGGAGTGAAGAGACCACAAGGTTGTGTCCAATGGGCGAAGGAGAAAAGAAAAGGCACAAAGGACCAGAAAGCATAGGGCAGGAACAGCGGGACTTTTAGGGCTCATACTCATCTGCGTATAAATCGGATGAGTACAATCTGATAAAAAATCGGATTGCACTCTGACTAATGTTATTCACGAATTCAGTGTTCATCTGTGATTTTTTTTCTCAGCACACATCTCATACAAAACCTGACATTTCATCAGCCAAGTAAAGTAAATTCACAGCGAGAACAGTCAGAATAGACAGATAGAAAGATGTCAGTGAGATATATCATTAGATATGTCATTAGTGAAGTGCGTGTGTAGTTTACTGTACATGTATTTAGCTTATGAATATAAAATTAAATGAAAAAATGGCATGGGGTCTTCCTTATTTTTAATAACCAGCTGAGGAAAATCAGACAGCTGTCAGCTGGTGTAATTATTATAGGAAGGGGGTAATAAGCTTGGATCTTCCTAGGCTAATAATATCAGCTCACAGCTGTCTACTTAGCCTTTACTGGTCATTAAATAGGGGGAACACAAAAATGATGTGCCCCCCCCCCCTTATTTTTAATAACCAGCAAATGTTAAGTAGACAGCTGCAGGCTGATATTTATAGGCTATGAAGGGGCCATGAATATTGACCCCCACCAAGACTCATAACATCAGATTAGATGTGCCAATTATGGTGCTTAGCCTCGGCTCTTCCCATTTGCTCTAGTATGTTGGCAATCAGGGTAAAGATTGTGGGGTTGATGTCAGCTGTGTAGTGTCTGCTGACATCAAGACCAGTTGTTAGTAATGGAGAGGCATCTATCAGACACCCCATTACTAACCCCATAGTCAAAAGAAATAAACAAAAAGTGAAAAGTTCTTTAATTGTAAAAAGCACTCTCTAACCCTTTTTTTACCCATTTAATACTAATAAAAAATAAAATAATCCAAAGGGGTCTGCTGTAAATCCATAACAAGGAGGACCCACAATAATCTCCGACTCTGCTATATCCAGAAGCTGTGTTGAGTGATGACATCAGTAATATGACTGCACAGCATGGCCGCCAGTACACGCTGAGGCAATAAGGCTATTGAGGTTCACAGTCGATGAACTGCGGTAACCTTACTGACTTCAGCACTTGCAGTGTGTGAACTTACTGCTGGTTCTCACACTGCAGTGTCATTAGTCTGGGAGGGGGCCAATATTCATGGACTCTTTCCAGCCTATTAATATCAGCATGCAGCTGTCAGAATAGTCTTTGTTGGTGGTTAAAAATAGGGGGGACCACCTTTTAAAGAATCAGTAAAGGCTATGTAGACAGCTGTGAACTGTCATTAATGGGCTGGGAAGATCCATGGATATTGGCCCTTCCCAGAATAATAACACCAGTCCCTAGCTGTCTGCTGTTTCTCAGCTGGTTATTAAAAATAAGAGGGAACCCATGCCATTTCTTGGGTAACTTATTTATTTGGTTTAAAAAGGCTAAACACCCTTTAGTGCCACATAAAAGGCACTAAAAGGTGCTAGTTTGTTACATGTAGGGGGCTTGTGACATTAAATATCATATAAGATTGCTTTATTACTTAGAAAACTAACTTTAAAGGGAATCAGTCACCACATTTGACTTATCTAAACCATTAATATGGCCATACAGATTATAGACTGCAGAAATAAGTCCTACCTGTAAGCCTCATATCAGATACTTTGTTGGTGGGAAATCATCTTTTATCACTTCATCTAAATGACCTCTTCCAGGCTATGGGGAGGATGGTGCCTAGAAGATAACTCTGCCCTCAGAGCTTACTTTACATGTAGAGGGAGTTACCAGTGTGAGACAAGTAACTAACACAGAACAGGAGAAATTAAATTTGCATTCTTGTAAACACATTTTTTTTGCTTCTCTCTAAGCTGTGCTGTATTGCAACAATATTGCAGCCCTGGCTGCCTGTGAGATGAAAGTTGAAGCTGAAAGGAACCTGCAGACATGTCAGGTATAATCACACACAACTCTGCAGTAAGATGAGGAGAGCAGAGAGCAGCCATTACACATCACACTGGTGACACTGGTAACAATCACATATCACACTGGTAACTCCACCTTATATTTAAAACAAGCTCTGGAGGCAGAGTTATCTTCCAGGCAGTGTTCTTACTGGAGCTTGGAAGAGGTCATTTATATGAAGTGATAAAGGATGATTTATCAGCAACAACACAGTTGATATCAGACACACAGGGAGGGCTGTTTTCAGCAGTTTATAACCTGTATGACTATATTAAAAGTTTAGATAGGTCAAATGTGACAGATTCCCTGAATTACTGTATATCATACGGATGTCATACAAATGTTACTTGATAAAAATCTCAATGTACTCACATGACACGCATCCTACTTTTCAGGAACAACATCAACATTTAAGGTACCGTCTCACTATACGATTTACCAACGATCACAACCTGCGATACGACCTGGCCGTGATCGTTGGTAAGTTGTTGTGTGGTCGCTGGGGAGCTGTCACACAGACCGCTCTCCAGCGACCAACGATGCCGAGGTTCGCTGGTAACCAGGGTAAACATCGGGTTACTAAGCGCAGGGCCGCGCTTAGTAACCCGATGTTTACCGTGGTTACCAGCATAAAAGTAAAAAAAAACAAACCGTACATACTCACCATCTGATGTCCGTCAGGTCCCTTGCAGTCTGCTTCCTGCTGTGACTGATTGCCGCCGTTAAGTGAAAGCAGATCACAGCGGCGACGTCGCCGCTGTGATCTGCTCTCACTTTCCGGCCGGCAGTCAGTCAGAGCGGGAAGCGGACGGCAAGGGACCTGACGGACATCAGATGGTGAGTATGTACGGTTTTTTTTTTTTTACTTTTACGCTGGTAACCACGGTAAACATCGGGTTACTAAGCGCGGCCCTGCGCTTAGTAATCCGATGTTTACCCTGGTTACAAGCGATCGCATCGCTGGATCGCTGTCACACACAACGATCCAGCGATGACAGCGGGAGATCCAGCGACGAAAGAAAGTTTCAAATGATCTGCTATGACGTACGATTCTCAGCAGGGTCCCTGATCGCAGTAGCGTGTCAGACACTGTGAGATCGTAACTATATCGCTAGAACGTCACGAATCGTGCCGTCGTAGCGATGAAAATGCCACTGTGTGACGGTACCCTTACACAGATGAGTGCGAGCTCTTACTTTATTATGTTTTAGAGTCTGGAGACAGCACCTAAAAAGTGAGATCTCATAGCATAATAAGGAACATTCAACTTCCATTAAAAACTTTGTTGCAAATTGAATTTTGGTGTAAAATCACCGTGCTTCGCAAAATGTGATTTCTGCTCAACTCATGTTAGAACTACATTTGCATTTCTATCAATCAAAATCATTTTACATAGTTACATAGTTATTAAGGATGAAGGAAGACTTTAAGTCCATCTAGTTCAACCCATAGCCTAACCTAACATGCCCTAACATGTTGATCCAGAGGAAGGCAAAAAAAACCCATGTGGCAAAGAGTAAGCTCCACATTGGGGAAAAAAATTCCTTCCCGACTCTACATACGGCAATCAGACTAGTTCACTGGATCAACGCCCTATCAAGGAATCTAGTGTATATAACCTGTAACATTATACTTTTCCAGAAAGGCATCCAGTCCCCTCTTAAATGTAAGTAATGAATCACTCATTACAACATCATACGGCAGAGAGTTCCATAGTCTCACTGCTCTCACAGTAAAAAATCTGCGTCTGTTATTATGCTTAAACCTTCTTTCCTCCAGATGTAGAGGATGCCCCCTTGTCCCTGTCACCGGTCTATGATTAAAAAGATCATCAGAAAGGTCTTTGTACTGTCCCCTCATATATTTATACATTAAAATAAGATCACCCCTTAGCCTTCGTTTTTCCTTACTAAATAGCCCCAAGTGTAATAACCTATCTTGGTATTGCAGACCCCCCAGTCCTCTAATAACCTTGGTCGCTCTTCTCTGCACCCGCTCTAGTTCAGCTATGTCTTTCTTATACACCGGAGACCAGAACTGTGCACAGTATTCTAAGTGTGGTCGCACAAGTGACTTGTATAGAGGTAAAATTATGTTCTCCTCATGAGCATCTATGCCTCTTTTAATACATCCCATTATTTTATTTGCCTCTGTAGCAGCTGCCTGACACTGGCCACTGAATATGAGTTTGTCATCCACCCATAAACCCAGGTCTTTTTCATTGACGGTTTTGCCCAGAGTATTAGAATTAAGCACATAGTTATACATCTTATTACTTCTACCCAAGTGCATGACCTTACATTTATCTCCATTAAAGCTCATTTGCCATTTATCAGCCCAAGCTTCTAGTTTACATAAATCATCCTGTAATATAAAATTGTCCTCCCCTGTATTGATTACCCTGCAGAGTTTAGTGTCATCTGCAAATATTGAAATTCTACTCTGAATTTCCCCTACAAGGTCATTAATAAATATGTCAAAAAGAAGAAGGCCCAATACTGACCCCTGTGGTACCCCACTGCTAACCGCGACCCAGTCCGAGTGTGCTCCATTAATAACCACCCTTTGTTTCCTATCCCTGAGCCAGCTCTCAACCCACTTACACATATTTTCCCCTATCCCCATTATTCTCATTTTATGTATCAACCTTTTGTGTGGCACCGTATCAAAAGCTTTTGAAAAGTCCATATACACTACATCTACTGGGTTCCCTTGGTCCAGTCCGGAACTTACCTCTTCATAGAAGCTGATCAAATTAGTCTGACATGAACGGTCCCTAGTAAACCTGTGCTGATACTGGGTCATGAGGTTATTCCTCTTCAGATACTCCAGTATAGCATCCCTTAGAAAGGTCTCCAGGATTTTACCCACAGTAGAGGTTAAGCTTACTGGCCTATAATTACCGATTTCAGTTTTTGTCCCCTTTTTGAATATTGGCACCACATTTGCTATACGCCGGTCCTGTGGTACAGACCCTGTTTATTATGGAATCTTTAAAGATTAAATATAATGGTCTATCAATGACTGTACTTAATTCCTGCAGTACACGGGGGTGTATCCCATCCGGGCCCGGAGATTTGTCAATTTTAGTGATTTTTAGACGCCGCCGTACTTCCTGTTGGGTTAAGCAGGTGACACCTAAAGGTACCTTCAGACTGAACGATATCGCTAGCGATCCGTGACATTGCAGCGTCCTGGATAGCGATATCGTTGAGTTTGACAGGCAGCAGCGATCAGGATCCTGCTGTGCCATCGTTGGTCAGAGCAGAAAGGCCAGAATTTTATTTCGTCGCTGGATCACCCGCTGACATCGCTGAATCGGTGTGTGTGACGCCGATTCAGCGATGTCTTCACTGGTAACCAGGGTAAGCATCGGGTTACTAAGCGCAGGGCCGCGCTTAGTAACCCGATATTTACCCTGGTTACCAGTGTAAATGTAAAAAAAAACAAACACTACATACTTACATTCCGGTGTCTGTCCCCCGGCGCTGTGCTTCTCTGCACTGTGTAAGCGCCGGCCAGCCGGAAAGCAGAGCACAGCGGTGACGTCACCGCTGTGCTTTCCTGCTGGCGCTTACACAGTGCAGAGAAGCACAGCGCCGGGGGACAGACACCGGAATGTAAGTATGTAGTGTTTTTTTTTTTTTACGTTTACGCTGGTAACCAGGGTAAACATCGGGTTACTAAGCGCGGCCCTGCGCTTAGTAACCCGATGTTTACCCTGGTTACCAGGGGACTCCGCATAGTTGGTCGCTGGAGAGCTGTCTGTGTGACAGCTCTCCAGCGACCACACAGCGACGCTGCAGCGATGATCGCAATCGTTGTCTAGATCGCTGCAGCGTCGCTAAATGTGACGGTACCTTAATGGGGAATTTTTGTTATCACTGATCATATTGTCTGCCATGGGATTTTCTTTTGTAAATACTGATGAAAAAAAGACATTTAGCATATTGGCTTTTTCCTCATCCTCATCCACCATTTCACCCAGACTATTTTTAAGGGGGCCAACACTTTCATTTTTTAGTTTCTTACTATTTATGTAGTTAAAGAATATTTTGGGATTATTTTTGCTCTCTCTGGCAATGAGTCTCTATTTCTTTTTCTCAATTTTTGCTGCCTTGATTTGCTTTTTCAGAATTTATTTATTTTTTTGTATTTATTTAATGCCTCCTCACTACCTACTTCCTTTAATTCTCTAAATGCTTTCTTTTTGTCCCTTATTGCGCCCCTTACATCTCTATTTAGCCATAGTGGTTTCCTCCTATTTCTAGTATGTTTATTCCCATGCGGTATATACTGTGCACAGGTCCTATCCAGGATGCTAATAAACGTCTCCCATTTTCTTTGTGTATTTTTGTGTCTCAGGATATCGTCCCAGTTAATTGCACCAAGATCATCTCTCATCCACTGGAAATTTGCCCTCCTGAAGTTTAGTGGCCGTGTTTCCCCTCTACTACACATCTTATTAAAGGATACATGAAAACTTATTATTTTGTGATCACTATTACCCAAGTGACCCCCAACCCTTATATTTGATATGCGGTCTGGCCTGTTGGTTAATATTAGATCTAGCAGTGCCCCCCTTCTTCTTGGGTCCTGAACCAGTTGTGAAAGGTAGTTGTCTCTCATAGTTGTCAAAAACCGATTACCTTTGCTGGAACTGCAGGTTTCTGTTCCCCAAACTATTTCAGGGTAGTTGAAGTCCCCCATAATAATGACTTCTCCTTGAGTCGCAGCTTCATCTATTTGCTTTATGAGGATATTCTCCGTTGCTTCCATTATTTTTGGAGATTTATAACAAACCCCTATCAGTAATTTATTATTTTTTCCCCCTCCCCTTATCTCCACCCACAGGGACTCTACATTTTCATTAAATTCACCTATATTATCACACCGGATGGGTTTTAAGGACGATTTTACACAGACACACCCCACCCCCTCACTTATCTGTATGGTAATTTCTGAAAAGGCTATAGCCCTGCAAGTTAACAGCCCAGTCATGGCTCTCAACCAGCCATGTTTCAGATACCCCCACCATGTCATAATTATGCTCCAACACCATAATTCTAATTCATCCATTTTGTTGGCGAGGCTTCTGGCATTAGTATACATACACTTTATGTATCTCTCTGTACCTCTATTCTTTCTTAAATTATCAACTGTTCTAACCCCACCCCCCATGCCACCGCCACCCTCAACTTCCTTATTTGTGCCCAGGTCTCTATCTGCACTATCTTCCCCTCCTATAAATTGAATACCCTCCCCCCAATCCCTAGTTTAAACACTCCTCCAACCTTCTAGCCATTTTCTCCCCCAGCACAGCTGCACCTTCCCCATTGAGGTGCAGCCCGTCCCTAGCGTAGAGCCTGTAGCCCACTGAGAAGTCGGCCCAGTTCTGCAGGAACCCAAACCCCTCCTTCCTACACCAATTCTTGAGCCACTTATTAACCTCCCTAATCTCCCGTTGCCTCTCTGGCGTGGCACATGGTACAGGCAGTATTTCAGAAAATACCACGTTGGAGATCCTTGCTTTCAGCTTGCAGCCTAATTCCCTGAAATCGTATTTAAGGACCTTCCACCTACCTCTAACTTTGTCATTTGTGCCAATGTGCACCATGACCGCTGGGTCCTAACCAGCCCCTACCAGTAATCTGTCAACCCGATCAACAATGTGTCGGACTCGAGCGCCAGGTAGGCAGCACACCGTTTGACGATCCCTGTCTTTCTGACAGATTGCCCTATCTGTTCCCCTATTAATTGAGTCCCCCACTACCAGCACCTGTCTGGTCTGCCCTGCTCTTCTATTTCCTTCCTTACTGGAGCAGTCACTCCTCCGGCTTTCAGAGGACATGCCTGGCTGCAGCAGTGCTACCCCTGTACTGGCACCCCCTCACCTGCTAACTTTTGCAAACTTATTGGGGTGTGCCAGATCAGGACTAACCTCCCTGGCACTCTTCCCTCTACCCGGCCTTCTAACTGTCACCCAGCTACCTACTTCACTGTCCTGCAGTTCCATCCTACCATCCCCCCCATCTATCCCATTGAGTATCTGCTCAGTGAGCAGAAGACTCCTCTCCATATTGTCTATGGATCTCAGTGTTGCCAGCTGCACATTTAGATCCAGAATCTGGGTTTCCAAATGCACACCGTGCTCACATCTCGCACAGCAGTATGCACCCTCGACCGGCTGATCAAGGATTGCATACATGTGGCAAGATGTGCACTGGATGGCATTAACAATAGTGGAGCACATTTCCTAATGGGGATTGCACCAGACAGAAACGTTAAATAAAAGTAAATACAAAGTATTAATAAAATACAGGCAGCAATTCCTCCCTTGGAAACTCCCTGAATCCAAAGTCACTGAATCACAAGTCACACTTACCGCCGTTCACACTTACGCTCAGGTCACACTCAGCTCGTTCACACTCGCTAAGCTGAAGATTTAAATATTTTTTTTTTCTTTTTCCCCTCAACAACAAGCCACCTTGCTGTTCAATGCACTTCCATTTTAGAGGAAAAAAATCACAAAATATCATGGATAATATAGTGTAAAGTATAAAAAGACCAATGCTGCCCTGTTCCATGTGTGCAGAGATTATCTGAATGACCAACGTTAAAAAAGGATTAGCTGTAATAGAGTCACTTGTCTGTAAGTTGGGCACAAAAGCCATTCTCATCCAGACAGCTGTTTAATAGCACTCTGTCACTGGAGTATCAGCTATTTCTCACACTTTGTGTGGCCTTAAGACACTAAAACACTGCAAAGAGCCAAGTAAGTCATGTTCCAAATATTTGTTGATAGCCGGCCAGCAGCACCTTCCGTCATTCCTCATATCAGGGAATAAAGTGCTCGGTAATGATAGCCTAAGACCAGGGATTTAGAGGGATGCTTTCTAGTCTCAGAGCGGGCTTGCTGTCTAATCTAACCACACAGTGCACATTACATTCTCTCTTTTCCAATTATTAACGGCTGGTAAAAGAGGTGATTTTTCCACCAACATAAATGTATATTATAAACTATATTGATTTGCTTAGATATTAACACCATGCAAAACAAAGAAAAAATGGGTAACATATTGACATTCTGGTAATATTAGATACAGATATTATAAAAAAAAAATAGTATAGAAAGAAGAGACAGAAAACAGAATATTGCAGACTAATTTACAACTGTCTGGAGTCTAGATCCCACTGACTGCAGACAACTATAAACTGCAGCCCGACAGTGTGCTCAAGGCTCCTAGGGCAAGCTCAGAGACACGCCAATTTCTACTGACACTCCTGCACAGTATGCCAATGTCTGATGAATTGGGGGTGGGCAAAGACGGCTCAAGATCCCTGAGCAAGAAAAGTACAGTATGTAGGATCTGTGATGCACAAAAGCATATGTTTCAACAATACCTATCAGAATGGCACCAGCACTCGCCTTACAGTAATGACATATTGCAGTGCAGCCGTCAGCACTCTGCATGACTCCATTAGTGAAGCTACAACTTTAACAATGCTGGATGTTGTAGTTTCACACAAGGTGGAGTGCAGCAGACTGCTTGAAGGGTTAATATTCTGCATACCAGTGGTGGCCACTAGAGGGAGTTTACTGCATATGGATTTGTACAGCTTAAATTGAATTTAAAGGGAACAAGTCACCGGAGTGGAGTGGTGAATAACTAGCTATAGATGGCGCTGGACTAGTCACGTGTCTCCCTATGGCGGCGCTCATAGCAGGGGTCTTCTGCAGACCCCAGGATGTCATGCAAACCCATCAGCGACCTGAGGTCATGTGACACGGGTGCCGATGGGCAGGGTGCGATCATGTTACATGCGCTGTCAAAGATTGACAGCGGCATTTAACATGTTAACAGCTGTGGGTAGATCACCATTCCCTCTGCGGCTGTTACCATGTAAGCAGCTGACATGTGTCGGAAAAGTTTCAGGCTCATCGTTGGAGTGCCCATCAAGCAGGAGGAGTCGACCTTGGACGTACCTATACGTCCAAGGTTGTAAACGGGTTATAGAACATCAACAAAGGGAATTTATTCACCGAAGGTATCAATGTAATCACTATTACAGCCATGTATTTACTTTACTTTACAAAATCATGCTGACAGCTTCTCTTTAAGACAACTGCCAAGGTAAAGGGTAAAGACGGGTTTTGGCATGTTTTTATGCAGGGACATTGCTTAGACTGAGTAAGGGTATGAATGTACAAATATCTGTATTTGGAATAATGAAAATTCAAACAGATTTCTGTATTATCTTGTGTTAACCCCTGACTATTATATGTGATTCTTGTATGTTTAAAGCACACTATTACATCATGAAAGAGACGACTCAATTTAGTTTAGTTCACTTTAAAGCAGCAAAAAATAAAACCCCATTAGAGAGCATCAAGTCACTAATCCCTAATTCACACTTCCATTATTGTTTTTTTTTTCATCAGGATGGTGGATCCAATTTTAAGCCATTTTTGGCCTGTATATCCATTTTTACCATCAGTGTGCTGGAAGTTTTTTTAAAAGACTCATTGATTTAAATGGGGAAGTGTGATCCGTGACTCAGATAAAGAACAGACAACTTGTTTTTATTTGTATTTTTTCTATACACTTAGTCTACAAAAAACCCAGACATGTGAACAGTCCCATGTTCTATCCGTAAAAACTACAGTTAGATCACATACAAATGAATAATTTCTTAAAATGACAAATATACCACAATGCAGAAAACTCACTCAGAAAAGTGTAACTGAACACCAAACTATACAAGGTCAATGACTTTTGTTGTATTAAGAGTTAACATTGGGATTTCTATCTTGTGTGTTATTTTAAGAAATGCGACATTTCTACGTGTCTGCGTTAAAGCGGATGTCGGAATGAAGTCTAAGTAAGAGTAATCGATGGATACATAATAGATTACCTTGTGATATTGAGTAATGACATATAACAAAAGGTATCACACTGAATAAAGTAGATAAACCACTCATCTCCGACATCCTAGAAATAAAGCACTCTCATTTTTATATTGGAGAGGTACAAAGACTTCTAAAGCCTCGTTTCTCCTCCAGTGTCTACTGCAATTGCACCTTAGAATTATTAAAATGGTAAAGAAGACAGATCACATAAATAAAAGGTTGCACATAGGCCAGATATGCACAATGCAGAGGAAAGTGACTGTTAAAAAAAGATTAGTTATAGTTTAACTGCTGTGCATCTTATGAATCCCGGCATCAGTTCAATGAGAAAATGTGCGAGTAATTTATATACATCCTGCAGGTAAATCAGTTTATGAGATTCTGAACTTTAATTTCCGTTCAATAATTCAAGCAGTCATACATAATGGTTCACATTTATGAAAGCTCCAAGCAATTTAAGGCAGGTAGAAAAAATATCCAAACATGTATATCAACTTGTATGTAGGAAGCATATATGTAAGCGCCCAGGTGGTATAAAGAGGTATAGTGTGACTAGCCAAAAGCTTCCTCGATTCCAAATAATATGGATCTTAAATAGTAGGACCTTTCACATGGGCTCATAATTGACTGAATAATAGTTCACAACCATTCAACGGATCTTTTATGCTGGACTAAAAGCATTATTTGTGTCTCGTACTTGTGAAAAAGAATACATGAGGTAAGGGCAGACAATTAGTATTTGAAACCCCCCAGTAATAATTGAAAAATTAATATTGGAGCACGTGGTTTACAAGATTGATCAACGTTGTTCACTGTAAACAATTGATCTGTCCATGGCAAAGGACTAAAGGACTCTAATAATAACAATATACAGTGTGTATATATATATATATATATATATATATATATATATATATTCGAAAATAAAAACATCACTTTCACCCACAAAGCTCTCCATGGGTCAGCACCACCCTACATCTTCTCCCTCATCTCTGTCAACCACGCTACCCGAGCCCTTCGTTCCACTAACGACCTAAGACTAACGTCCACGATAACTCAAACCTCCCACTCCCATCTCCAAGACTTCTCAAGAGCTGCACCAATTTTCTGGAATGCACTACCTAGGACAATTTGAATAATTCCCAATACAGTTTTAAGCATGCCATAAAAATGCACTTCTTTAGACTGGCCTATCACCTCAACTCACTTATGTAACTATTCCAGTTTTCCCTTCCAAACTTTTCTTCTAAATCTGATCCCCCATAACATCTGTTACACACCCTCCATGCACTTATGTATCTGTACTTCTTCAGAAACTGGTTGGTGACCGGTTCATGTGGCGTTATGAGATGAGAATACCCTATTTGTTTTATTGATGGCTGGACCATAAAATAGAAGCACTTTTCACCATTTAGCTTTTGTGCCTCCTCTATTTCCTCACAGATTGTAAGCTTGCGAGCAGGGCCCTCACTCCTCTTGGTATCTGTTGAATTATGTGTTTACTCTGTAATGTCTTTGTCTGTACAACCCTCTGAATTGGAAAGTACTGCAGAATATTTTGGTGTTATCGAAATAAAATTATCATCATTATAGGAAACAGAAAAAGGGGAGTGCATGCCATAAAGCTGTGAACATATTGTAAGATGAAGAATGATTACCATGCGATTATCCAAAGTCATATATATTGTAGGTCAGTTTGACACTAAGGCTTAGAGATGAATGGATTGATTTGATACACATTGAATTTGAGTCAAATTTTATGCAATTCTCATTTCCCGATGAATTTCAGAGGATTGCATCAGCCACAGACAGCGCACATGACCTTATGCTTCCCCAAAATAGCTACCTATCACATCATTTTTTGGAAGGGGTTACATTTTGTTAACAAATGTAGGCATTTAACTGTATTTTTTCATACCTGTTTTATAATTTCAATTTGAGAACCACATATGCCACACCTATAATGTGGTTTCCATATTTTGCTTTCTGTACAACCGAGCATTTCTTATTAAGTCCTATTGGCAAGGTTAAAAAGATTGTCTAATATTAATTATAGTGTTGCACAAAATGTATGGTAAAATAAAAAGGGGCAATGGGTGGGGTAGTGTAAAATAAAAAAAAAATCTCATACCATGACTAAGACTGTAGAGCAGGTACCATCAGGAGAAGCACCACTAACACCACTGACATCAGCTGTCTTGGCACTGGTATTACAAAATACAGGTCACAATTGACCCCCCTTGCCTCTAGTAATCATATTAGTGGGAAGGGAGTGGAGAAATATATGGCGTTATGGAATATATGGCACATCACATGTCTGAATCAAAGGAGGATTATTTTACCTCTGACAGCAACACAGTTAGTTTGAGTCAATGTTCTGATAGAATGATGTGTATGATCATAGATGACTAAAAGGGATAATTTTTGGACCATCAATAAAGAAAAAAAATCATGAAAAGTCTGTTTGTGCTGTATGCTATTAAATACATCTGTATTGAGCTGTTGGTTACTACCGGCGGATACCGTGTTCATTTCTACAGTGACATCACTTTGACAGTGATGTTACTGTAAGTCTGTGTTTGCAGACTGTGTTTGTGTTTTCTAAGTCTGTGTTTGCATTAAAGAGCTTGAAAGGGATTGAAAGAAGTCCTAGAAGACCTCAGAAAGTTACAAATGTCTTTTCAGAGGAATTGGAGGCTTTGCAATATTACTATTTGCACCCAATTAATTCACTACAGATTGAATTTTTGGGGAAAAAATTGACAAACCTACCAAATTTCAAAAGATTCAATAACCTCTAGTAAGGTGCCATGGGTTTTTGTATTGTGGAGCATATAGGCACTGAATACAGTCCTAGGAGACCTCAAAGTGATATACACATATTTTCAGCTAAATCAGGGCACTGGAAATTCTTGGCAACTCCATTTGCTGTGAATCAGGCTTTTTTGAAAAAAAATTGCCATTTCAAAAGATTTGTTCACCTACATTAATGTTGCCAATAATATATTTTTTTCAGCCTGATCAAAGTAAACCTGGTCTTTAGTTGTCTTTATAATGCTCTATGATCCTGTTCAATGATCCAGCCAATAACATATTTTTCCATGCCTAACACTCAGTGCTTTTTTAATGTTATGTCAGATGTGACAACCTTGCTAATCAAGTGTCTCCCATATGACAGACATGTCTAACTTGCACATTGATTCTACTTTAAACATGCCATATTTTTAAAGCTGCAAAAGGATTCAAACAGTGACAAACACTCAGTTTCTTACTATTAAAATGTCCGTGCTATTAAACGTCAGTTGACATTCGGAAGATTGCTACCTGACTGAAATGTCACCAACCCAAACACGCCACTCTTTTGTCTTATGCTCCTGCTTCATGAGTGATCTCAAGCTGAAACCACTAATTTCAGGCACTGCACTCCTCTTACAGCGCGATTTACATGGAGGGCAGAAAATGTTTACTGTGGGATTCTAACACCAACAAATGCCAAATTTTGGGAGAGGACCAGAACTCAGAGTCAATATTATCTGCTTGTCTGTATGTTTTGCAGAGGGAAAATATTTCAGACTCTCTTTTTCACTTCTCCAAACATTTTTATGCCTTGTGCTGATTACCTTTTTTATTCTTTTTGCTTCAGTGGTTGTTTACTAGTGGAACATGGACGAGGGACGGCCACAGGACGAGGGGTACAGCAGCAATTAGCAGACACGCACAAAGATTAGATAACATAATATGAATAGTGTTGAGCGATACCGTCCGATACTTGAAAGTATCGGTATCGGAAAGTATCGGCCGATACCGGCAAAGTATCGGATCTTATCCGATACCGATACCCGATACCAATACAAGTCAATGGGACTCAAGTATTGGACGGTATCCCTGATGGTTCCCAGGGTCTGAAGGAGAGGAAACTCTCCTTCAGGCCCTGGGATCCATATTAATGTGTAAAATAAAGAATTAAAATAAAAAATATTGCTATACTCACCTCTCCGACGCAGCCTGGACCTCACCGAGGGAACCGGCAGCGTTCTTTGCTTAAAATGCGCGCATTTACTGCCTTCCGTGACGTCATGGCTTGTGATTGGTCGCGTGCCGCCCAGGTGACCGCGACGCGACCAATCACAGCAAGCCGTGACGTAATTTCAGGTCCTGAATGCCTAATTCTGCATTCAGGACCTGAAAATTACGTCACGGCTTGCTGTGATTGGTCGCGTCGCGGTCACATGGGCGGCACGCAACGAATCAGAAGCCGTGACGTAATTTTAAAATGCGCGCGTTTCCTGCCTTCTGTGACGTCATGGCTTGTGATTGGTCGCGTCGCCCATGTGACCGCGACGCGACCAATCACAAGCCGTAACGTAATTTTAAAATCCTGAATGCCTAGAATTAGGCATTCAGGACCTGAAAATTACGTCACGGCTTGCTGTGATTGGTCGCGTCGCGGCCACATGGGCGGCACGCGACCAATCACAAGCCGTGCCGTCACGGAAGGCAGTAAACGCGCGCATTTTAAGCAAAGAAGGCTGCCGGTTCCCTTGGTAAGGTGCAGGCTGCGTCGGAGAGGTGAGTATATCCCTATTTTTTATTTTAATTCTTTATTTTACACATTAATGTTGTTTCGATACCGATACCCGATACCACAAAAGTATCGGATCTCGGTATCGGAATTCCGATACCCGCAAGTATCGGCCGATACCCGAAACTTGCGGTATCGGAATGCTCAACACTAAATATGAATATTTATAAACCAGTTTATAAAACTGAGGAAAGGATGGTAGGTAAACAGTGTATAAGTAACAAATACAATGACAGCAGTTACTCTCAATAACACCGACTAAGAGTATACACAGGCACACTTAAACAGAATTAACAGTTATATGTGAGCAAAATACAACACAATTAACCCTTTCTAAGCATAAATCAATAAAATGACAGCGTTGTGTCAGTGCTTAGTAATTACCTACTTGGAGCAGTTTTCGAAGAGTCTCTTACAGAAGAGGCCTTTTCTCCTAACTAACTATACCTCTATAAGGCTATTTATATGTGCACATATACATTCAGATGTAAGATAGTACCGGTACATCCTGAAATTGTAGCAAAATGGTACTTGCTGGGCTGAGTCATGAATAATTAGAAACACCATCTTAAAGCTCTTGGGGAATGCCGATCTCTCCAATGCAGGGCTTCCCTAAGTACTTAGAGATAGAAACGCTGTCTTGAAGCTCTTAGGGAATGCCGAACTCTCCATCACAGGGCTTCCTAAAGTCCTTAGAGATAAAGCCTCACGTGACCTAGCCCAAGATGCTGTGCACTTGGTTATCGTCACTGAGTCAGCTCATATCAGATCAAACAACGCGTCCCAGAGTCACCAACAACAGATCCAGAGTCGCACCCTATCCAGACTTTCGCCAAGGATCTGCTGCTTCACTACCACCCATATTCTCTTTCGACTCCTCTCAACTGCCTACCAACCGACAAAAACCCCCGCAATCCATTTCCAGCCTCTTGCCTCTGCCCTCTACTCACCAGATCACATACATAACAATAGAGTAAACTGTGATTAATCCTTACATTAGCAGACCTGGAAAGAATTAGGTGACTATTCTAGATCACCTCTAACCTTGCAAAAGTTTGCAACTGGGTAGTGGAAAAATATATCTTTGTTCCATGTTAACCAATAGGTGCACTGCGACTCTTCTCTCTACCTTGCCTTATCCTTGGAGCCATGTGGGTATTTATTATGGATGATTACTATATGGCTTTAAAATAGATGTAGATGTTCTTTTGGGAGTCTTACTCAGATATAATATGATTGTTTGCCTTACTTCCTAAACTATTCACCTGTCTTTACCTTTTTGCCTACCTATAGCAGCCAGCTGATTCCCTAGCACCCATAGTACATTTTATATGTAGCAGTTTGTTGGCTTTAATAAATACCTGCAATTCCATGATTTTCAGAATATGGTGTAATTTGTGTGTACTTGAGGAACAGCACTACTATTGGCCAGTATATGACATATCCTACATTTTTCATCAGTTTTCCTCTCTTTAGGTTTTAATTTTCAGTTTCAGCTAGTGAATACACAATACACACAGACATGAATGATTCTAACTCTTCTTATCCTAGCATGTTTTCAGAAGCAGCAGCATAGAGGACCATACACAGCAGTAGTGAGCCATGTAGCTGTGAAACTAGCACTGGGATACGCTAGCTAAAACACATACAACCAACCTACAGTATGATCTGATTCTGTGCCTTACCTCACTGTACTCTCTATTCCTCCCATTCCGCTCTCCATAGGCACTGTAACCTGATACTTCAGTGATTGGAGGTCCATAACGTCTTGAACAAGACAAATTTGAGCTGTTTTTTCAGACTTAATAATGAGTTCAGGAGGCAGGGTGGAAGAGAGCAAGTGGCTCGTAAGTGAAGAAAAAAGCAAACTTCTATAATATACAGTATATGTTTTATATTTGTTTGTACTGTTGATTCATGCAAAGTTTGTTAAAAGGACAGTGATCATTTAAAGATAAATCAAATAAAATACAAATAATTGGTAAGTAATGTTTAGATATGTGGTGCTTTGTGTACTTGAGCCTTTATTCCTCATGACAAAAGAGAATAGTTTGTTTACCTTGATTAGGGAAATGTGAAATTCTAAGATAGACCAAAATGTAAGTGCTGTGAAACTGTGAGTCTCTGGTGCTATCTGTGTGACTTTGTATCTCTTTAAGTAGTGGCATGACAGCAAGTCACAGACAAATTGCACACGTACTTTGCTTGCATGACCTATTTGTGATATGCTGTCCTGCGACCAGAATCGCTGTGTAGCCCTTCATACTTAGACCACTTTTACTTTGGATATCAAACTCTTTTGTATTGTGTAGTTTATTTTTTGTCTATTTTTTTTATTAATTATATTAATAATTTATTTTTATTATTTTATTTGTATTATAAAATCTCTGTTGGAATGATTTTTGCATTTTTTTTAGCAACAATGAGCTACAACGAGTGACATAATTGTCAATTACTGAGGTCTGTAGTGATACGCAATCTATGTCTGGTAAGCATTCCCTATTTTCTATTAAAACAACAACATTTGGAATTTGATGTTTTGTTTTGATAGAAAAGTTTTATTTTTGATCTATGAGACACAAATTGGTCATTTCAGGCATGCCCCCCTCTGCCATTTCATTTGTGAATACTTAAACGTGTCAGAGAATTGATGATTTGGAACGTAACGGCATCATACCAAACATTGCTGCGGCAACCAAAGAGACTCTTTAACTCGGTTACACTGAGATAACATCACCAGGAGGAGCAATAATTCTTTCCTGTTAAATATTACCGGATGAAAACCGGTTTAATGCCTTTCGCTGGCTCTTTGAGCATCAATACCTTTTTGAAAAGCGTGTCTGTTATATCTCCATTCCTCTAATTAAATGTCGCCATGTTTAAGCATTATTAGAAAGAAGAATTGGACACATCTGATTACTGCTGGAAAGGAAGAAGGTCTATGAATGCACCTCATCCGCCAACATCCAATTAGATATAACATTATTCTAGATGAATGTATAAAAAATTCACACTGCCCGTGTTCGACATACATTTTATACAGTGCTTAACATCACATCGGTTAAAGTGCTCTCACAGTGTATAGAGATTAATGTCCATTAAATGAGCATTGCCCAAGTTCGTGGAATATTATTACACATAACGTGCTGACAGGTTGTTATATAATATGTGAAAAAGAAAGTTTAATTGGACAACTAGGACAGCGGGGCCCAACTAATGTATTACAACACCTTCTCTTAACAAGCACTTGTACAAACATGGTGGGATGGAGGAACCACTCCCAAGGGCATAACCAGCAAGAAGAACTGTGACAAAGATATATTTATGTGCCACATAGCATAGTGAACCTTCATCTAGCTGTCTCTTGGAACATGTGGCTTCTGACAGTGAAAATAAAGAAAATGGATCCAGCTTGTAGGACAAGTTTCCTCCTTCAATGTAATCTTGGGAGACGGTAACTTCTCATTTTTAGTGGAGCCTTCTTGGGTCTCTACTGTATGGCTGGAAGTTTTCTTATCGTTTAGACGTGTAACTGAAATCAATAGTAGGGTTACATAACTATCAGGTGCCATTTCCAGCACAGATTCCCTTTAAAGTGGTAAACCGGCGGTTTGGCTGCTATAGATAGCATCAAATAAAACCTCTACCACCTGGTAAAGTTATGGCGCTAGATAAATATTTGTGACACAGCTAATGAGTGACAAAAAGCGTACAATAGGGCATCACCCGTGCAATAAATGTTGTTGATAGGATTGCCAACCTGGCTGGGTTGGGTGAGGCACATGTTAGTATAGATACTGGCTGCTGCTTCGCATGCTGGAATAAAACCAGCAGTAAATGCAATTGAAGAAAGAGATATACGGATAATTGTGCGGCACTGCTGATCAAGAAGATATCCAACACAGGTGATGGTGCTGAACACAGAGCAGTTTTATTAATCTATGCTTTTCAGAGTTGTACAAACTCCTTCATCAGGAAAAAAAAGACATCTTTGTGTTTTTTTTCATGATGGAGTTTCTTCAACTCTTAAATGCATAGATTAATGGAACATCATTTTGCTCAATGTCATCATGTCCATTGGATATCTTCTTAACCAGTAGCACAGCAGAATGATTCATATACAGTACCCCTTTCTACTATTGCATGGATCAATATTGGCACTAGAGCCATCTTCTCGAAAGTATACCCTGTGAGAATGTAGCTCAGGATTCTTAGCAATGTCTACAAAGTTCTGTATAACTAGGTATTCTCCAGAGTTGTCTCATATTTGAGTTAAACCTGGAGATTTCATAAGAATAAATGAGAAAATAAAATATATACATATCTAACTATTTTATTCCATCTGATCTATTTATAATAACAGTGTCCTACTAGGAAGCTATTGAATAGGAATGAGAATACATTACAGAGTATATACTGAGTGTGCTGTAAACATCACATAATATGTATTGAGACTCCGCTGCATGCATCACAAAGGATACACTGATGCTGCTGTGAGACTCTGTTGTAAACTTGAAATAAGGTCTCAGTCACATCTGTGTTTAAACACATACGTGAAAAAAATGGTACCCGTTTCTTTAGGGTTTTGTGTCAGTGTGTTATCAGTGTTTGGTCCGTGTGTCTGTTTTTACATCAGTTTGTTATCAGTTTGTTATCAGTGTTTTTCATGTATGGATAAATTGACTGCTGCACGCATCACAGAAAATATACAGAGACTCTGCTGTATACACACCACATAAGGTACACTGAAACTCTCCTGTATGTACATAATTAAGACTGCTGTATATATGTCGCATAGAATACACTGACTGATTTATACATCCAATATAAGACAGAGACTGCTATATACATGACATAAAATACAGACTCTGCTGTATTTATATCACATAGAATTCACTGTGACCTGCTGTATGTACAACACAAAAGATACACTGTGACTGCTGTATACATCACATAGACACCATCTCTCTAACTCACCCAGACCTTAGAGATTAAAGGAAAAATACAGGCTGCCCGCCCAACTTCTGCAGGAGCTGATTAGTGTATAAAAATTGATGTCACACGTATGTAAAAAATAAACACACGGATCACAGTACAAATGAAAATTGTACTGGTTTCTAGATGAAAATCAAATGATTTTTCTTATTCTTGCTGTTAGGATGAGAAAGTTAAACTAAGACATGTGAAGTCAACTTAACGCTGCTGTTATGTTCGGTCAAAAATGACCGATTTTGAACTTTAATATTTTTTAAAATATTCAAGATGTGGTTCTGATACTTGTGGTTGATTGACTTTTTCTCATTTGAGGGGTTCTTACTATGGGTACTTTTTTTTTGTTTGTTTGTTTATTTACTTTTTGCTTCACAATTTTTTATACACTTGTACTGTTCGGTCAAAAATGACCGATATCCTTTTATAGTGATCTCCAGCCATTTTATGAATAAAATAAAGGAGCTATAATCTTATTTTGGACTATATATTACATCTACTACTATTTATCAATTTATTTAGGTCATTTTGGTCCATGCAGATTTACACATACATACATTTTCTCATTACAATACTGCTGATGGATTACCGTATTTTTCTGACTATAAGACGCACTTTTTTTCCTCCAAATTTGGGAGGAAAGTGTGGGTGCGTCTTATAGTACGGATATAGCATGTGGGGAGGGGGGCAGCAGCGAGTGGGAACGCAATGATATCCCACTTCAGGATGTCCCAGCTGCCGGAATCAGCTGCTGGGGAAACCACATGGCCCCGCTGATTAAGTGCAGTGAATATTCATTAGCGGCTCCCCGCCCACCGATCAGCTGAGCGGTGAGCGGGGAGCAGCAAATGAATACTGCACTTAAGCAGCAATACACAGTTTCCCCAGCACTGATTCTGGGGAGAATCTGTGTGTCCGGGGGAGGAGGCAGCAGCAGCAGCAGGGGCCAGGAGATCGCTGCATACCTGCCTGTGCTGGACGCTGAGCTGTCTGTGGTGCACAAGGAGGACCTGTGTGATGTCAGAAGTGGGCGGGCTGGGGCATCACATGGCAGCTCAGAGCCCTCCCTCTTCTGACATCATCACAGGTCCTTCAGACTCCCACCTAGAATCTGCAGCTTCCTCTTATGTCCTGCGCGTGCGCTGTGGAAAGGCAACAAGAGAGAGGGTTCTGTGTGTGCAGCCATGGGATGCTCCAGCTTTTACCTCACCACAGGCTGGCTGGCTCCCTCAATTAAGAGGTTAGTCTTTACAAAACACAATAAAGCACTCTGCCACTCCTTTGGTGAACTATAACTCCCAGCATGTCATAGGATCTGCAGGACATTCTGGGAGTTATAGTTCTCCCATGGGATTTTAAAGCAGCACTCCAGTGTTATTTTGCAGTGCTGGAGTGGTGCTTTCACTATAAGCCCTGTGCCCCCATTCTTATACTCACCCTCCAGCATCTTCATATAGTACTTCACAGACACCACACTGGTCCCGCAGCTTCCAACATAATAACGTACTATTATATGTAATAACACCACATATAATAGTATGTTATTTATGTTATTAAATATTTTACCACATTTTTTTTGCTTCAAATATTTTTTTCCCTATTTTCCACCTCTAAAACCTGGGTGCGCCTTATGGTCCGGTGCGTCCTATAGTCCGAAAAATACGGTACCTTCCAGAATAGTTATGTGCCAAATATTTTTACCCTGCTGTTCATGTAAAATAGTTCAATTCAGTTCTCAACATTTCATATTGTAAATGAACATATTCTCTTTTTTTACTTGTGTTCCCTGATCTAATTTCTGTGAAATGCTGACCTGAACGAGTACTAATAAGTACAGTAGTTTCTTACGTCCCAAAGAAACACAAGCAGGTAATTCTGAGGAGCACAAGTCATCATGATAGTGAAATCAGTAATAGAGAAGACAGAAAACCGGACATCATTTTACATTATAATGCTACAAAAGGGGCTGTTGATACTCTAGATCAACTGATAGGCACTTACACCTGGAAGCGCAAAGCAAATCGGTGGCCAATGGTGATTTTTTACAATATGCTTGATGTGTCAGCATACAATGCAATGGTGCTATGGAAGAAAATAGACCCAAATTGGAACAAAAATAAACTATATAAGAAAAGACTTTTTATAGAGGAGTTGGGAAAATCACTGGTTAGGCCATATATTGAAGAAAGAAAGGTAACACCCAGAGTTGATGGAGTGGCAGCCATTGTCCACAGGATCCAACAGCAAGATTAAGAAAGTGAACTAACAGCTTCCACCAGCACTGCTACAATACCCACGGACGCCACCAGCAACGCAACCAGCCTAAAACGGAAATGATTTGACTTCTGTCCAACATCAAGCAATCACAAATCAAATGTGATATGTTACAGATGTGAAAAATATTTATGCAAAAGACATGTCAATTATACCTGTGACAATTGCAATTTTGCAATTTTGCACCGTGTGACTTATTTATCATTTTACATTAAAAAACTGAACTGTTAATTTTTTTTTGTTGGAAAATAATATAATTACATTTAGTTTATTGTTATTAGTTATAGTTTACAGTTGGATAAATAATTATTTTTGTATGTGCAAATATGCAATATGCATAAATATTCCAATAAAGCCGTTACATGTTTTGACACAAAAAAATAAAACGTAAGTTTTTCTTTCCATTTTTCTTTTGTTTATAAACAACCAGGTTCACATACAATATAATACTGCAAAAATTATTCAATTAAAACACTTAAGTTAGCTAAAAATCAAGACTTTATTAGGTCCGATCAAAAATGACATAACAAGTGTATAGTGGTAACGAACAGAATAGCAGGGTTTTAAGCTCCAATCACACCATGGTTGTTGTTTTTTTTTTTTTTTTACGATTTTGATCCATTTTTGGCTTCTTGAGTGTTGGTGAGCGAACGTGCTTGGATGGGGTGTGGTCCGAGCATGCTCGGGTACTAGCTGAGTGACTTCGGAATGCTAGAGTAATATGTTGAAGTCCCCACAAATAGGGAGTCCCTGCATGAGTTGCGGCTGTTGAACAGCCACGAGACATGCAGCCCTAGGGACTCAAACATATTTTTAAGCACATCAAGGAAACTATGTTGGCAAACGAGTGTGCTCGGGTAGCACCTTGTCCGAGCACGTTCGCTCATCACTACTCTTTCTGCCATCAGTGTGGCATCTGTTTTCCTTGAATAAAATAATAAGAAAACTTCTCAAACATTTCCTATCCATCATACGGAAGGAAAAAACAACAGTATTAGGATGCAACATGTATGGCATGTGTGCTGATAGTTTTGAATTGAATGGGAGATTTTGATTGGCAAAGTCGATCATATCGGACACTGCTAATTAGATAAAATCTTAAACTTCCCATCTCCACTCTGAATACTTTCCACTTTTAGATTGACTTGTAGTGTGCAGATTTATATAAACAGTTATTCCTTAGTTGCTGGCACTTGCCACCTCCATAAAAAGACGGTATTGTGAATTTTCTTCTTTCACTCATGATACTTGATACAAACTCAAACATATCTCCCAGATCCGCACATTCCTTGACCGCGACACCACAAAAACACTAGTCCATGCCCTTATCATCTCCCGCCTTGACTACTGCAACCTCCTACTCTCTGGCCTCCCCTCTAGCACTCTGGCATGACTCCAATCCATCCTACACTCTGCTGCCCGACTAATCTACCTGTCTCCCCAACATTCCCCAGCCTCTCCCCTATGCCAAGCCCTTCACTGGCTTCCTATCGCCCAGAGACTCCAGTTCAAAACCCTTACAGTGACAAACAAAGCCATTCACAACCTGTCTCCTCCATACATTTGTGATATGGTCTCCTGGTACTTACATACACACAACCTCTGATCCTCTCAAGTCCTCCTTCTCTACTCCCCTCTCATGTCTTCTTCCCACAACCATATCCAAGACTTCTCCTGTGCTTCCGCCATACTCTGGAACTCTCTACCACAACACATCAGACTCTCGCCTACCATAGAAACCTTAAAAAAGAACCTGAAGACTCACCTCTTCCAACAAGCCTACAGCCTGCAGTGATCCTCAACCTACTGAACCACCGCACAACCAGCTCTACCCTCTCCTATTGTATCCTCATCCATCCCCTGCAGACTGTGAGCCCTCGCAGGCAGGGTCCTCCCTCCTTGTGTACCTGTGTGCCTTGTTTTTTGCTCATGTTTAGTTGTATTTGTCTATATTTGCCCCCTTTTCACATGTAAAGCGCCATGGAATAAATGGCGCTATAAAAATGTACAATAATAATAATAACCTACTGATAATATGGCCATCCTTTATCAATGAATATCCTCTTGAGAAAAATATAGTTCCACTCAAGTCTTCTTGGTTCAGTATTACTAGAATATCTTTTTTTTCATGCTATGACTTAAAATGGTTGGCATGACAAAAATCATCATTGGTGATGGGGTCAATCTAACTTGTTAAAATCCTTTATTTGCAATATTTCATACCCTGCGTGCAGAATTATTAGGCAAGTTGTATTTTAGAGGATTATTTTTATTATTGATCAACAACTACTGTATGTTCTCAATCAAACCAAAAGCCTCATAAATATCAAAGCTTAATATTTTTGGAAGTTGGAGTGGGTTTTTTTTTTAGATTTGGCTATCTTAGAGGATGTCTGTTTGTGCAGGTAACTGTTACTGTGCAGAATGATTAGGCAACTTAATAAAAACCAAATATATTCCTATCTCACTTGTTTATTTTCACCAGGTAAACCAATATAACTGCACAAAATTTAGAAATAAACATTTCTAAGATGCAAAAACAAAACCCCCCAAAATTAGTGACCAACATAGCCACCTTTCTTTATGATGACACTAACAGCCTTCCATCCATAGATTCTGTCAGTTGCTTGATCTGTTTACGATCAACATTGCGTGCAGCAGCCACCACAGCCTCCCAGACACTGTTCCGAGAGGTGGACTGTTTTCCCTTTTTCTTCTTTGAGACCTTTACTGGCCAGCCACGCTGTGGAGTAGTTGGAGGCATGTGATGGAGCATTGTCCTGCATGAAAATCATGTTTTTCTTGAAAGATATCGACTTCTTCCTCTACCACTGCTTGAAGAAGTTGTCTTCCAGAAACTGGCAGTAGGTCTGGGAGTTGAGCTTCACTCCATCCTCAAGCCGAAAAGGTCCCACAAGTCCATCTTTGATGATAGCAGCCCATACCAGTACCCCACCTCCACCTTGCTGGTGTCTGAGTCAGAGTGGCGCTCTCTGCCCTTTACTGATCTAGCCTCTGGCCCATCCATCTGGCCCATCAAGAGTCACTCTCATTTCATCAGTCCATAAAACCTTTGAAGAGTCAGTCTTAAGATATTTCTTGGCCCAGTCTTGACATTTTATCTTATGTGTCTTGTTCAAAGGTGGTCTTTTTTCAGCCTTCTTTACCTTGGCAATGTCCCTGAGTATCGCACACCTTGTGCTTTTGGTTACTCCAGTAACGTTGCAGCTCTGAAATATGGCATATCTGGTGGCAAATGGCATCTTGGCAGCTTCACGCTTGATTTTCCTCAATTCATGGGCAGTGATTGTGCGCCTTTTTTGCCCAACACGCTTCTTGCGACCCTGTTGGCTATTTGCCACGAAATGCTTGATTGTTCGGTGATCACGCTTCAAAAGTTTGGCAATTTCAACACTGCTGCATCCCTCTGCAAGACATCTCACAATTTTGGACTTTTCAGAACCCGTCAAATCTCTCTTCTGACCCATTTTGCCAAAGGAAAGAAAGTTGCCTAATAATTAAGCACACCTTATATAGGGTTTTGATGTCATTAGACAACACCCCTCCTCATTACAGAGATGCACATCACCTGATTTCTTAATTGGTAGTTGGCTCTCAAGCCTGAACAGCTTGGAGTAGAACAACATATATAAAAAGTATCATGTGATCCAAAAAGCAACCTGCCGAATAATTCTGCACGCAGTGTATAGGCCCTAATCAAGAGTGTATTAAACCTTGACTGCACTTTCAAAAATCACTAAATGATTTCTTTTCTTTTTGCCGAAGATTGTTATTTACTTTTCATCCAGGATAAAGATGAGACAGCACATCCAATTGGAGAAGACAAGATAGTGATCCCATATTCACCCATACAAGCTATGTTGCAGCTCTCTTTCTCTATGGAGCCTTTTTTCAAACCCAATAGGCTCCATAGAGAAAGCAGAAAAACAGCAACTCATGCAACTTGCAACTCATTAGTATAAGTTGCATCTGAAAGGTGCCTTGATGCTAAAAATTTCCATCCTGTGTCCCAGTAGGACCTCTACTTGTTTGTGCAGCATGTTCTGTATCAGCACATGGCCATTGCTGTTTGTGAAGGTGGTGGCTGATTGAGTAGCCCATCCAGCCCCCTTGTCTGTCTATGCATCAGCTGTGATAGCGAGGAGCGTTGGTTTTGTTTTTGTTGTAAGCAATCAGTCTGCCCTCTTCATACACAGCACTGGTCATGTGCTCACACAGGAAAATTTGTCCTGTGTTGAACATTTACCAAAAGATAACCTGATAAATTGCAGAGTTGTGCAGTAAAGCAAGCATTCTGAAGTCTGGGCATGAAAACCAGGACTCATACACTAAAGGACCTTAGCTTGTAGCTGAAGATCAGGACACTGTTTAGACATTTAGTAAATTGCACATCTTGATAATTTAAGTACTAGTGATGAAGAAATTAATTAGATGCACGCGAATCGCCAAAAATGGCCCCCACCATCTAACACAATGGAGAAAATTTAATCAGCCAATAAAGGATCATATGATCTCAGGTACACCTGGGTAAGTTTCCTAAAATTTCCTTGCAGCTATCGCATCACATAGCACTGCATAGCCAATTTGGATTGACTATCATAGCCTGTATAAAAGTCAAGGGAGGGAATCTAGCAGCCACTTTGTGGTGAGTAAACTGCACATCCTGATAATTTAAGTACTAGTGATGATCAAATTGATTTGATGCAAATAAGATTTTAATGACAAATTAATAGTAAGTCGCTGAACCTGACAGATTCAAACATTTTACTATTTGCGTAATGTGAATCACCAACAATGGCTACCACCATTTTAAACACTTCAGATTGCAAGTTTAAGGAGGTGGCAGTGACCCTCGTGTGCTTCCTCTCTCCTGAACAATGAGCACATGAGTCACGTGCAGCACCCTGACAGTTATTCATGTTCACGAACGTAATGTGCAGTTCCCTAATGTTCATTAACCCCTTCATGACCCAGCCTATTTTGACCGTAATGACCTGGCCGTTTTTTGCTATTCTGACCAGTGTCCCTTTATGAGGTAATAACTCAGGAACGCTTCAACGGATCCTAGCGGTTCTGAGTGTTTTTTCGTGACATATTGGGCTTCACGTTTGTGGTAAATTTAGGTCGATAATTTTTGCGTTTATTTGTGAAAAAAATGGAAATTTGGCAAAAATTTTGAAAATTTAGCAATTTTCAAATTTTGAATTTTTATTCTGTTAAACGAGAGAGTTATGTGACACAAAATAGTTAATAAATAACATTACACACATGGCTAGTTTACAACAGCACAATTTTGGAACCAACATTTTTTTTTGCTAGGAAGTTATAAGGGTTAAAATTTGACTAGCGATTTCTCATTTTTACAACGAAATTTACAAAACCATTTTTTTAGGGACCACCTCACATTTGAAGTCAATTTGAGGGGTCTATATGGCTGAAAATACCCAAAAGTGACACCTTTCTAAAAACTGAACCACTCAAATACTCAAAACCACATTCAAGAAGTGTGTTAACCCTTCAGGTGATTCACAGCAGCAGAAGCAACATGGAAGGAAAAAATGGGCATTTAACTTTTTAGTCACAAAAATTGTCTTTTAGCAACAATTTTTTTATTTTCCCAAGGTTAGAAAGAGAAACTGGTCCCCAAAAGTTATTGAACAATTTGTCCTGAGTACGCCGATACCCCATATGTGGGGGGGAACTACTGTTTGGGCGCACAACAGGGCTCGGAAGGGAAGGAGCGCTGTTGTGAATTCTGCTCTTGGGCTCCCTCCGGTGGTTGTAAGTGGTAGCGCTGCTGTCTCTGAATCACAGCATTTATCAGGTGTGTTCACTTTTTGCAATTTGGACTGGGCTATTTAGTCTTGCTTCACCCTTCAGTCAGTGCCAGTTGTCCATTGTTCCTGGAGGATTCACATCCCTGTCTGGTCTCTTCTGCTTTGCAGTTCTTTTCAACAAAGATAAGTTCTGGCCTTGATTTTGCTGTTCCACATGCTGTGGTCTTATTGTTCAGTTCTTTTCTATGTTTTGTCTTTTCCAGCTTGGTCTGTATAAGGATTTTTTTAAGCCAAGCTGGTATCTCTGGAGATGCAGATATACCCTCCATATCTTTAGTTAGCTGTGGAGATTCTGTATTTTCTGTGGTGGATATTTTCTAGTGTTTTAATACTGACCGCATAGTACTCTGTCCTATCCTTTCTATTTAGCTAGAAGTGGCCTCCTTTGCTAAATTCTCATTTCAGT